>NC_041723.1:7682489-7982489 GCF_900700375.1 Denticeps clupeoides | reverse complement strand
GAAGCGTTACGCAGGCCGGGTGCCGAGTCACAGGGGTTGGGGGGAGTTCAGCGTTTGGGGTGAATTGCGGCGTGAAGCCGGGGCTCCTTAAGGAATGGTTAACATTTCTGAACACCGACCCGGCTTCTGCCGTGCCGTGCAGAGACCCCCGGGCGGCAGCGTTGCATCCTGCTGAGAGAAGATAACACCCCGCGCTTCAGTAGGTGCGGCACGTCCTTAGTTCTGATCGTGTGTCTATGTGCATGCCTGGGAAATACCAAAAAAGCATAAGGCTCCGTGTTCGTTTCATATTTCTCACCTTTTGGCATTACTTTAAAACTGTCTATGCACTAATCATGGCGCTTGTAAGGTCGAGGCATACCTCGCGTAAACGTAAATTTTTACGCAAATAGATCAAATCCCTCAATACGTCAGAGCTGCGCAGCTCTTTTCCAGCTCCCAGTGTCCCTGTCCCTAATCCGGTCGGGAAGGAGAGATGGACTGAGGTGATAGAGAGAAACAGAGAAGGGAACGCGTCCCACTGTGAGGTCTGAGACGCAGTGTTTTCTCCGCCGCGAGTGAGAGAGAGAGAGAGAGAGAGAGAGAGAGAGAGAGAGAGACTGGCTTCTGCTCGGCGTTGGCCCAGGGTTTGGTTTGCATATCTTCTGCCTCTGCCCTTCTCCCTGTGCTCCGGGGATGATTAAAGCTAATTAGCCACAGTGGCGCCCGCTCAGTCCTCCACCGGCTACCACCATCAAAGCGACTCTGCGGTCCCCTGGCATAGAGAGGGGTGGGGGGGGAGTGTAGATCAGAGAGGAACTATCCAGTTCAACACACACATTATTATTTTTGGAAATATGATATTTTTAGAAGACAGAGAGAGAGAGGAATATGCTGAGAGTGTGACAGCACGTCCCACCACAGCATCTATCACTACACACACACACAAATACAGTCGATTTCAGTCAGGGTGTGTGTATGCTGGATATCATATATTACACATATCATATATATACAAAGCGTTAATACTGACATATGTTCACTAATCGAGCTTTCACGCTCTCTTGCTAGCGTCAAAAACTAAAGCAATTGGCCTAGAAATTTCCACTGAGCAGTTATGCTGTGGAGTCGAAGCTTGAAATTTCTCATTTCCAACCTGGAGGGGTTCCAGCTGCATGGCAACAAACATCATGAAGATATATTTCAGAGATATATTAAACACATTATGATCGGAATTTTAGTACATGGTTCACATGCAATGCGATCCACATAAAATGACCAGAGTTTAACAGCAAAGTGATTATTAATATATCCAGAACAGGCATAATGCACACTCCAACTCTAGTTTTCAGTGAGCATTTAGTTCACAAGAGAAAAGGCTGTGCACTCTGATTTGCTTCTGTTCTGTTCTGTCGAATGCAGCACGTCATACATAATCAGAATTTTTTTTTATATGTCTCAGATTTGGACAAATTGTGTCTACTGGAGGCAGAAAAAAAAAACAGGCATTTCTTCTGATTTGCCCTTTCTTCTGGCCGTTTGAAACAGCGCAGCATCCCAGTGATGTTCTGTGATGTGTTCTCCAGTAAAGCTGAATCACAGTGAAGCAGAACATGCAGAAGGACACAGATATGATGCTCCTCTGGCAGCTAAACAAAGAGCTTTCCTCTCAGCCGAGCGTTCTTCATCCAAAACCTCAGAACGTTCTAACAACCAAGGGCAATACAACTTTCTTTAATTTTCTCGATTTCTTTGCTTTTCACTGAACCTGGGCACCAGGGATCTAGCTAAAGGGAGCCAAATGCTGCTGTGAATAAAGGCAGGCAGGGTTTGATTGTCTGTCTGACAACCCTCATTTTATCTTCATATTTAAAAACAACAAAAATTCAGCTTGTAGGTGTATATTTTCTGTAGAAATTTGTAACAGGGTTTTAGTGTAGTGTTTTTTTTAGCTTGAAATATATTGTTATCTGTGACAATTTTCTCTGTAATAACTAAGAGAATGAATGGATGATTGAATATGTTTTTCTTTATTATTATAAATTGGGAATCACGGTAAAAAAAAATGCAGGTTGAGCGTGCGAGGTGTGGTGTGTTTATGGTCAGACTCCATTTCCCCAACTATACTGACATCAGCATGCACGTGCAGACATGCACACTGCAAACATGCATGTGAACATGCACACGGACACACACACACGCACACACACACACACACACATATCAGAGAAAGTGATGGAGTCAGGATGGGATACTCTGCAGAAGTTAGTATAATTGCACCCCGAAGCAAATAACTGGGGATGGACCTAGAAACATTGTTCATCCATAGCTGCTGGACCAGGGCAGGGTGGTGAGGAGCACCTTCCCAGCATGCCTCTGTACTGTGATGTCACAATGGCCTGAATGCACTGCCTACGCATCCTGGAATGTTTTTTTTTCATTATTATTGTTCTATTGTGGATATATATCTGTGTGTGTGTGTTTGTGTGTGTGTGTGTGTGTGTATACACATTTCTCTGGAAAATATAGAATAATAAAGACAGAGCGAAAAAGCACTAAAGTGGTGAAAAAAGCGAGTGAGGGGGAAAACCAGAGTGAGAGATCGCAGCAGCTCTGCTCCTCAGATGTGACTGTCGGAGCGTCAGATGAATCACCGCTGCCTATAATCATGTTAGCCTGACACTGGGATGACTGCACTACCATTTCCTCCCCCTTGATTTCTTTTCTTTCCTCTAAATTATTATGGATGGCGTACGTGCGCGCCTGTTTATTTATTTATTTGCCGCCTTATTTTGTGTCGTGGTCGGTGCAGAAGTGTCTCCCAGCAGAGATCCCCTGTCCCTCGCCCTCGGCTTGGCGGGGCAGGGGCACAACAAAATAAATCTCCCTCATATTGTCGACCGCTGCCTGAAAATCCGTCAGCGTAGGTTTTGCACTAACATGAGAGCGGCTCAGCTCTCTTATCGTGGATCCGGCGTCTCAGTCGCTTATTTGTGTCTTTTTAGACCTTTCTTTTCAACTGCTCAGATAGTCCTGGACCTTCAGTAATGAGGTAGTGAATATTAAGGACAAAGGTCAGGCACTAGCTCTGTAATTTCATTTCATTTTTTTGCACTGCAGTGTCTTTTGTCAGGCTGACAGTGTAAACTCTGATACATTAAATAGAATTGGAAATGGATTTTCGCCCCGAGGCATTTGAGATTGGGTTATCACTGGAAAAAGTCAGATATGTGTTCGTTCTAAATGCCATTTTCAGAACAGCGTGTTATTTAATAAGGGACGGAGAGTTCTCTGATTCCACAAAAAAAAAAAAAAAACACAAATTCCTCAATTGCAGTCTTTTCTTTTGTAAATTAGTATTTTGTCTTTTGGGAAAAGGCATTGAATTGCCTAATTACTACAATTAGTGTGAAGTTTCATTCTCTCACTGTTTGTAATGAATCCCTTTTCACAATAATCTTGAGGTGGCACTACATGTCGCACTAACATAAAGAAAGATTATTTGGTTGGATAGATTATAAAAGACAATGCTGGCTCTATTGTTGCAGACATTGCCAGATCTTTTTCTTAGTATTCAGTTGATGTTAGTTGTATTTTTCTTTTTTTAATTTGTCTTTTTTGCATGCGGAATGAGTCATCCATAAAAACACTTGCTTTATGCTAGTCTCTATGGTGTGGGTGAATACTTGTTTTTGATTGGATGGTAAGCATGTCTGGCTATGCAAGACTGGACTGCAAGATTATTCTACTTGTATTATGATCATAAATCACCAAAAGGACATTGACTTATTTCTTTTTTGAACATTTATTCCATACAACTTTCCAGGCCCGGGCTTTATCCAGTCGTATTTTGGATTGTTGAGGTAATAGTTCAAAATAATTCAACAACCCGTCAGCAGAACACGCCAAAATCCAAATGTGGAATCAAAATCAGCCCTAGGAGAAGCGCGCTGGACCACCAGGGTGCAGAGGTACAGAAGAGGACCTGGGTGGCTTCAGTCACCCAAAAGGACTATTATAGACCAGTCAGATTTTCTTTTGTCTGCATTTCAACCTCAGACCCTCAGATCATCATGATTTGCTCTTTTTTGGACATGGGATAGTGACCCTAGTTTGCAACAAAAACCAGGAATTTTCTGACTATTGGGAGCAAAATCTTATGTAACCACGGCAAGATGGAGAATGGGTAGCAAGACCAGGTTTAGTTTTAAATATTTTAATTTTATGATATTTTTGTAATGTTTTGTTTTTATTATACTAACATTGACAGTGAAGATCATTTTGGCACGTAACCATAGCATTGGGTGTTTTTTTGCTTTCAAGCTATTTTCATACTTTAATACTCACAGTGCTTTTCAAGTTTTAGTTTGTAGTAATACAGATTAAAGGTTTATTTTCAGCTTTCCATCAGTACGTCTGAAAATGCTCAGAAAGTGACTGTTTCAAAGTGTTAAGCACACCGTAAATAAATCCAATATCCAAATATTGATATCTAGACATCTTTGGTCTTTCCCAACTCAAGCAAAAGTCTACTAGGGTTAGGGTTAGGGTTGTTCAGAGAACAATAGAATAACAGAGTCTCTTTCTCTATACGCATAATGTCATTGTTTAATGAAAATAAGGAAGTTCTGCCATAAACTGTAAATCATCATTTGATTAATGTTTGACATTCAGCTTAGATAAACAGTGGTTTTATTTTCACTGCTTTCTATTGGTGTGTAAGACAGTTCTGTGTGTGTGTGTTACATACGATTAGTTAACAATCACACACACTCACTCACATCTTCAATCACTCACACATTCATACTCCTCCCAACTGCCTTTGATTGTCTGTTGTTCTGTATCTCTGTTTATCTCCTGAATCGAAGCTGCAGCACCTGCGTCTCTGTCCACTCCACCATGCTGCCTTATGAAGTGACAGAGAGAGCTGCTCAGAACTCAGAAGTGGGATAAGGGGAGGCAAGGCGAGGGGCAATAAGACGGAGAAAGGCGAAGTAGACAGGCTGGAGAAAGCAATGGTTTCTGGTAATCAGGTTTGAAGTGTGAGAACTGGGACATCGGAGATGGACTGACTGAGAGAGAGATGGCGTCACTGGGAGATGGTGATGGATGGGACATGGATGTTGAATAATTTTTTGGCAGCTCAGTGTGGTGCCCACTGCTGTACCCTTACTTTAAATTCGGTGCCTTATCACTGGTGACAGGCCGTGTGTGTGTTTGTGTATGTGTTAGAACCTGCAAGGATGACATCACGGAACTCCGCATTCAGTGCTGGCTGCAAATTTCCCCCTTTAAAGCACACTCAACTCCAAAGTGCGCCAGGCTAAAGGGAACGAATCGAATGAATCCATCCAGGCCCCTCAGCATCAGCACACTAGCAACTCTGATAGACCTTGGCTGTGATTCAGATGGTGATTCAAGTGCGTAGTGTTACACTTATTCTGTTAAAAAAAACACCATCAATCTCAGTGGCTCTTTCCTTAAATGATGAATGTGAATGATGTCTGCCATTGCCAGACCGTTGAGTAATGAGCCATCCTGCCTCACCGTTGGTCAAACGAGCCCGGGAGCTGGCATGCTGAAGATGGAGGTCATTGGAAATTCCACCAGAAATGGAAGAGGTGTTTGGATTTAACCACCCTGATCTGTACTCGTCAATTGAAAAGCAAATTGGACATCCATTAAGAACAATTGGTCCGGAAGCAGGGCTTGCATCTGGCATGGTTGTGTCAATGAGGGACTCGGAGCTGGTATCAGAATAAAAATATGTTTATTGTCATTGTAACAGGTACATAAAACACATGCACATAAAACACATATTGGACATTGTATCTATTGTACTCAAGTAATATGAAGGTGATCAAGTGACATTCAGCACCCTGCTAGCGACCGGGTAGAAACTTTTCAGTCTTAGTTCTCCAGCACTCCATCCAGATGAAGATGTGCCGGTAGAGTTAACAGTTCCTGTTGCCGAGTTTGATTTCTCCTCTCTTGCCTGGTTTATCTGTGCCTTGCTGAAGCCTCACCTGTTTATAAAGACCCAAATGTCGGTTCTGATCAATACAGTGAACATAAACATTTAAAACACATTATAATGCAGAGCTCAGGTTATGTGAGACAAAGGTTTATTTCTGTAGATTAGCAGCATGCATTTGTATATTAGCAAAATATGACTCATATAATGACACTGGGTTTCAGAATATAATAGATGATTATTATCATTATTGTAATTTAATAGAATTATTATAAAACTAGAAGCACTGCTGCATTTGAAAATGAATGTGAAATTAGACTACATTGTACTAGACATAGTTGTTGCAATTTATTTATCACCTTTCATGCATGAAATGCAGCTCAAAGTGCTTTACATTAAAAATATTAATTGAATATATTAATTAATACAAATAAAAACAATAATTAGCTGTCACTATAAAAATAAGAAGCGCTAAGCAATAATAAAACAACAATAATTCTAACAATAATATCTTATAGTAATAATTATTATTATGCATTTTACAAGCATCATTCATAATATTGACACACTGCACCATTGTTCTTATTATAAATAATCCATGACTCAATAATAACGTCTTCTTTAACTTCCACAAAAACTGTACAATGAAGTGATCGACCATTTTCTCAATTTTTAAACCCTTTTTTTCTGCCCAGCAGCCGGGGATTAAATAAGGCCGCTACTAAAAGCATTTTTCATTCCAGGGGTTGGTGCTCTGTGGGGGCGGGGAGGCTGGCTTGTGTGCCGATGTAGACAGTGAGTCATCACTCACAGCAATGCTGGTTTTATTGTGTTTGTCTTTTACTGTAGAGCTGCCAGCTTTTGCACGTCACTTCAGGGCTCCGCTATTGTCTCAAGATTGTCGACCCACACCTCAAGGTCGCTCTGACACTTATTGTAAGCCCACGTGTTCCTCATGGAGACGATAAAGGATGGTGGTGCTTTAGCGAGTGACCCCATAGATTTGGCCATCAAGAATGCTTCATTGTTATCACATCCAACAAAACAGCACTTTGAATATTTTTTTTCTTCTGACAAATGGCAAAAAGTGTGATTTTGTGATATTTTACACTGTTATTATTATGCAAGTCGGTGGTCTAATGAGGAACATTGTTCAAATGCCTGTGTAAAAAGTTTAAGGTGACATTTACTTTATTTATTATTTAATTCGTATGTGGGTAACAGTGAGGCAAACAAAATACAAAATAATGAATGCTAGAGAGATGTTGAAATGTATCAATAGAAAAATATAAAAGTTGATTGAGGTCACAGGTTTCACAGTGTGTTTGGACATTCACAAGAGTGAACAAAACAATGCCCTTATATCTTGGTGGTGGAGCTTGGAACTGCAGGAAGTGATTGGGGCAGAGAGGTTCAGGTGATGAAGATGATGGGACCAGAGACAGGGTACAGGTGAGGGCAGACAGGGTGTGGCATCATGTGTTTTGCATTGCAAACACATTGTATTTTTCATGATTGACAAGGTCAGGCAAATGAGGCAAGGCAATATACAGTATATAATATATCATTCAATATATAACATAATTCAAATGATATGTATCAAGTATTTAATCTAATCCAATTCCAGAGCTGATGTAAAAAATGCTTATATGATATCTATTGGCCAGTTCTGAATATGTAATTCTGATTGGAGTGGAGGACTAGTGATAATAACTTGGTGTTTTACAGATTGCTCTAGCAGTCTGAAGAGTAGGTTAACCTGGGCTGGGAGCGAGACGTTTATCATCACACTGGCTGAAGGAGATAAGGGTGGGCAACTCCAGGAAGACGCTGATGAATAGCCTACCTACAGGGCTCAGTAGATGGAGGACGGGGTAAAGGAAGCCGTGAAGTTTCTTTAACAAAGGCTTCGCGGTGACCTCTGTTCCCCGAGCCACTCATCCCGAACCATTACACTTTGTCAGGGACAAGGTCGGCTGGGGGCGCGTCCATTACCTCAGAGTAATACCTCAGCCATGCTGTTGTTCACCAGCTAGCGACGCCCTAAGTGACAACATGACGGATCTGACATCGGTCATCAACACCGGTATGTTCTTCAGTCAGCAGCAGACGAGTCTCACCACAGGGCCCCGGTATGCCGAGGCTTTTATTTCATTATTTGCTTTTATAGAGAAGCTGTGAAGTAGAAAAGCTGCTCCTTTGATTAGAGCTGTAGATCATAGTGCGTTGGGGGGGGTGGGATGGTTAAAGCACCAGTTCTCTGATCGATTTACATTTCGGAGGCATTGATTACTCTCCCCTGTGCGGATTTGAGCATCCCTCAACAGAGCGTGAGTAATGCTGGGATTATCAGAGGGCACTGCAGGGGTGCTGCATACACCTCCATTCTCCATTCCTGCATTTAACATGAACATTTGGGAAAAAAAAACAACTTGACCAGTGAGGCACACATTTTCTGACCTTGATTGTTTCCTCATCAGACTGGCTGTACTCCCATCAGGCCTAATTCCATGCAGCGGTCATTAAAGAAACTCCCAGCAATACCATGGGAGGCTTTCTGGCCCTGGGCATCTCTTGGCCAATATCTGGAGTCAGTTTTGGCTATCTAAGCCACCGCTGGCAGCAAACGGGCCAATTTGCTCTGCCAGATGTCTTTTGCAGACGTTGAGGGGGAGAATAAGGAAGTTGCTCCGCTCTGCCATCCAGTGTGACATCTACAGCACTCTTGTCCAGCCCCTGAAGATGTCACTCAGCCATGTACAGGTAGTCTTGAAGCCATATAAATATTGCAGGGGTCAAAACCAACCTAAAACTTCAGCAAACTGAGAACTTTTTAATAAAGAGGACCAGACTTACGTGAATAAGCAAAACGTAGAGGACCACTTCTACAAAAGATGCAAATCAGGTTACTATGACAACTTTTATTTGATTAATTAGTTCATTCATTTAGTCAGTCATTCGCTTTCAGTTTTGGCTTCACTAATGACATTCTTAAGATTGGAAGCCAATGAAAGGAAAAGACAATTTTCAGTTCAAACAAGAAGCACTTTACAGCAGATCCATTTTTTATGAAAACAGTTCCAGGGGTGCTTCTGTCAAGAAGCAGCAGCTTTTTCAAACACAAATCAAAGGATGGATAAGCAGGGATGAAACAGACCTGGGCAGCATTATATTATACTCATTAGGTAAAAATGAAAAGTACAAGAATGCAGGCCACTTTTAATGCAGTTCACTAAACAGAGTAAGGGCCGCTTCCACTCTTGTGATGAGCTTTGGGCGTCTTTAGATGAAGGCTCATTTTAAGAAGGAGGAAATTTCAGAGGGTCTAACAAGGCGCAACAACTTGAAAGGAACAACAAGGTCTGTTCAGGTTTTTGCATGATTTCAAACAACACAATGTTCTCAGAAATGAATGTTAAACAAGGATGCCTGGTGATATATCTGTTTTTTACCGTGTTGATGGATATCTTGTCTTAAACCTGTGCTCCTATAAGCAGAGTCGGCTGCGATCGTTGCCCCTCGAGGTGCACTTTACGTGTATGACAGGCCGACTTTGCCTGCCTGAGAGCTTAGGCTTGTTGAATCGGGGCTCTGTTTGCCTGGCCCCTGTCTTCACGTTGCCCGGCAGGTTAGCACTCAGCACATGTCGTGTTAATTAGCAGCAGAGATGTGGCGGCGCCCAGGGGCCACGCTGGCACCTCCTCTCTTGCCGCCGCCGAGGGGGCGGATGGGAGCAACCTGCCACCCACGACTGATCCACTGACTCACGCCTGCTGCTGCGTCTTTGATCTCTGGATCAGTGCGATAAGGGAGGGCTCTGTGGACGGGCTGTGTCAGGGAGTGACAGAGTGCCGTAGGAGGAATAGACTGATGGAGGTAAAATGAAAGAGAAAGAGCGAGCGAGCAGAGATGGAGCGAGGGTGGTGGCTGTGGTCCCTTTGTCTTTCTCCGATAGCGCTTGAATGGTTTCTCAGTGTTTCATCATGTCCTGGTGCCAGATTGCTCATCCCATTCCAGGCTCTGGCCACTCCGTAAAACGAAAGAGGTGTGCTGTGTTGTAATTCCCGTTACTCTGAGAAACTTCCAGAAAGGTGCACTTCTAAGACACTGCACCTCTTGTCATGTCTGTCTCTTATTACTGTAATTGTGCATATAACATGAATCCAAGGTGTCAGATTTATAACCCAGTGTGTTGTTTTACATCACTTTATTTCAGGAATTTTGATTGGTGTGCCACTCTTCTACGTTTATCCCTCCACTTTGGTGTGTTGGCGATTCCTGTAAATCTAGCTGAGGCTCTTAGCCAGAGAAACTGACTAAGATTAGCTACTGGCTAAGCTCCTCTGGATGTCAGGGATGCAGTGGTGGGGGTTGAACTTGAAACTTGTGATCATCTAGTGCAGTACTGGAGATGACATCATGTCTTCATCCTGGAAGACCACTCCCATCATTCCGATCGCACAATTGCAAAACCATACCTGCAAAATGTCAAAAATGAGCTAATGCGCTCATAATTGATCCACTTTTTATATTATTTTGTCGCACATCTGTAACTCACAGTGGCTGTAAATTAAAATACGCGTCTAGCGGATTTCTGCAAACTCCCTGCTATTTTAAACAGGAATAGACTCAAGCAGCTGTGGGCATTGGGGACTGTCATGCTTAATTTATTTGAACGGTTTCCATGTCCACCAACACCACCGTGCTGCACGTGGTGTTTTATTTCCCGCCGTTACCTCGCCATCTGTACGTTGCAAATGCTCAATAATTGGAAATAATGTAGAATACTCAAGGCAACTGCATATTCAGCACCCCAACGTTTTTGTAGACGGGAAGGTCTGTCCCAGAGAGTTGAGCAGATGTCTACACAGTAGGAACCAAATCTGTCTACCTGCACGTTCTCGCCTCAGCTGGAGCAGAACGTGATTCTCTTAGTTCAGCAGGTCCCAGAACTCGGCGGGCCAACACCGGCCAGTGTGGTTCCGGTTTTCACCTGACCTTTGGTGTTAATGAACATGACTCAATAATGATAACCAAAGAAATTTAGAAGACAAATTATTTCCCTGTCAAATATCCAATTTGGATTAGATTAGTGTCTGTCTAACGCACTCACTCGACCTTGAAAGGGAACTCTCTATTCTTCCCCCCTCTGGGATTCTTGCTCCTGGTAGGAAACGAGTTACATATTCACCTTCATTACCCAAAAAGCTTTCTTACATTACCGATAATTATCAGACAGGGGAAATCTGTGGCCTGCTAGCGAAATACACACACGGTGACGGCGCTCCCCCTTTAATGAATGCATTTGGTTGATTACCTCTCCTGATCACCCCAGCAGCATGCATGTGTGGGGAGCGAAGCCCTGAACCACAATCAAAAGGCTGACCCGCTCGCCCCCCCGCGCGGAGATGAAGCGCTGTTGTAAACCGGTAATGAAGTTCTATGGCGGGTGAGGCGTACACCGCTGTGTGCAGTTAATTATTGCGGGGCTCTTCGGGGGACCACTGGGGGACTGACTATATGACATTTTAGAGAAGTGGGTCAAGAGAGAAGAAAGAAGTGGAAAGTGGGGTTGGGGGAAAGGTGTGGGAGAGGAGCAGGAAGTGAATGCAGAAATGTGGACAGGAAGTGAGGTGCCACTTCAAACCCACGGTGCAACAACCAAAAGGTTAATGGTGGCAGTGTTGGGTTAGTGTAGCACATGTAGCACCGGGGATCATGACCAGGCCTTGACAGGGGCATTGAAGCTTTGCAGGCTGTGATCATTAGTCTAATGTGAAGTAAAGGTGTAAAACCTTTACATTTTACTTTTTTTTTAGACATGCTTTCATGTATTTTAATGCTTTTATCCTGATTATAATTTAATTCAAGTGCATTTGTGAAGATGTCACAATGTTATGTTTTATTCCTTTGTGTTTGAACTTGAGTTTTATTGCCAATGAGTATACAAAAGATAAAGTTAAAGTGAAGTGATTGTCACTTGTGATACACAGCAGCACAGCTCACACAGTGAAATGTGTCCTCTGCATCCAGTCTCCATCCAGTCTCCCCTATCAGATGCTTCAAAAGGTTTGCGCTCATCCTGTCTTCAGCCTCTCCCAGTGTAATGTTGGCATACAGGGAAGAACTTATATTCCTAGTAGTCAAAACCCCTTAATTCCTTCCCTTAATCTCCTGTCTACTCAAGGTGCCGATGTCTTACATTTTGGGGTCTAGACAAAAAAAAAACACAGGACTGGTAAATGGTGCCAAATACAGTTCCTTATAATGATTTCTAGAAAGAGGGGGCTTGTCTTATTTTTGGATTTTAAA
The DNA here is from genome assembly GCF_900700375.1 of Denticeps clupeoides. Lineage (NCBI taxonomy): Eukaryota > Metazoa > Chordata > Actinopteri > Clupeiformes > Denticipitidae > Denticeps > Denticeps clupeoides. The sequence continues at coordinate 7,970,224 of NC_041723.1, read as the reverse complement.
TTTGGCCCGAGATGGTAAGAAGCGTTGACATGTTGAAGGTCAGTATGTATGAAAAGTAACACTGTAAAACTGATGCAATCTGTCACGCTCTACTGTTTCAGCACATTCATTTCATAGTGAAACATATATCCGGATCTCATGAAATATTGTGATGTCAGCTTCTGGCCTAATTGGACCGGGTCCATTTCCTCCCCCACAGCAGAGTTGTGTGGTTGGGCCAGCTGAACCACGGCACGTTGCTGTGGGTTGGCAGCGGCCCAGCGCTCTGAGAGGCTGAGACCGTGCCGTGCCTCAAAGCTTTTGGCAAGATGGTGCCACCCTTGGGTCCAGCGGCACTGGCTCTTAGCGCTTTGGCTTACCCCCAGACCACCGGCAACTTCCAAGACCCCAACATCTGCACAGAGAAATGGGACGCGCACGTGGATCTAAATATAAACCTTTGTTGTCGGGCGCCGCACGCCTGAGAGAGGGAGAGTGGCTCTGGTGAATATTTTTGTGTAATTGACAACATGATCATGGACTTGATGCAGCATCGTGTTCCCATGTTCAGCCGTAATCGGAGTGGATGCCATAACCGGGTAATGGGGTGTGTTTGTTGCACTCAGCGACTGTGACAAATTACCATTTGTGTTTGTAAAATGGAAATGGATCCAATTTGGAGAATTTTTCTCTGGCGCAACACACCTCCTGTCTGAGTGCACATTCTGGTTCTTTCTTCCGGAAAACGTTCCTAATCAACGAATTAAGCAGAACGAGTCCCTTTGTGAATGCACATTCAAGTGAAAAGCGAATTTAAACTCTTTGACACGTGAGGGCTGTGGTGTCAAGGACACCAGCCCACTGGTTCGTTCATGTTCCGTAGATGACTTCATTTATCTCGCCTTTCCATTTAGGTAGACCTCAATTTCTCACTCGTATGCGGTAATGTGCTTTATGAATCGAGTTAGCCAGTACAGCTGATTTGATCGGTGCGTAGGGCATGACTCTTCCTTCTCCGATGACGCAGTCCAGCACAAACGCCCCATTGTCTAACAGGCCTGTCGGGATGCTAATTAATCACCTTGCTTTCGACTCCCTGCCTGACTCACTTTCACTCTTTATTTCACTACGAGGTTAATTTGCTAACAAGGGACGTTAAGAAAAGAGGTGCATCCCAACAGATGTGGGTTCTTAGAGAAACTCAAATTTGCTCAAGTTTTGCTCAAGTTATTTTTCTTACTGATACTACACAGCGTGGATGTGTTTGCTCCCCTATCCAACCACATGAAGCGCTTCGCGATGTGATTTTGAGGCGAAGTGACGGCTGGAAGGAATATGACGGCACAGGAGGTAACAACTGGAAAACACAGCAGTTTTTAATTCCCTTGCTGTTCCGGGCATACCTGCGCCTGTCTGTGTTCTTGGTACGCCGCAAAGTGACAAGGTGCATAGTGTGGGGAGGCGGGGTCAGAGGGGCGTGGAGGCGGAGCATGTCACAGCGTGGTTGTGCTGATCATGTGTGGCAGTCGAGTGCACTCAAAGCGCTCACCGGGACAGTGATGCAGATCAGACCCGATCGTCTCTCTTACCGTACACACAGCGCCCAGCGTTCCGCTGTAGCTGACTTCAACATTTCCCCTATGCATCTTGGTTGCTTTTGTCAAACTTTTTGGCGGCATCAGGCCAACGGAGCTTGAGAGTGATTGGAAGTTGTATTAAACCTGATTTGTGGGACTAAGAGCTGTGCTGCTGGGAGACAGCCCACATGTTCTGTATCCTTCCATCTCATTTTTATTCTCCGATGAAAATATAAAAAAAATCCAAATGAAGAATTGTATTTGAATACATTAACACACGTGCAAAATCTGTGTTCAGGGTTTTAAAAAAATCAGCAGGTATCAGTGAACCATTTACAGATGATGTACTGTCCAATTATATAGTTTCCTTAATTGTTAATCATTACGGAACAAATGGAACAAAAAGTGAAAGTCAGATACACAATTGTGAAATGATTTGCTTGCTTCACTAACTGTATTTTTGTTTTTTTATAGGTGGAGCGAGAGATTGCTATTCTGAAGCTTATAGAACACCCTCATGTTTTAAAGTTGCATGACGTCTACGAAAACAAGAAATATTTGTGAGTACTTTAAACATTTCTCCTCACCATTACCTGTAAAATGCCTGCAGATAGTTCAGCTCGGTTTATTTTTTCTGTGTGTGTGTGTGTGTTCTATGTGTCTATGCATCTATTACTCCGCACAGCACGCAACTGGAAAATGAAAGGTTTGAGGGGCTAATCGCCAGGACATGCTTATTGTGCAAATGCAGCTGTAATGACGGCGTGAAGCGACTGTTTAGTTGCGGTGAATTAAGGTGCCTCTAATGGCGCAGCCATCCTGTGCTAATGCAAACGTGTCAGTGTTTTCTTAACGTCCATCGCCAGACCTGTGCATTTACATTCATGTGCAAAATGCAACGTTCTGACTAATACTAGCTGTCTGGGAAAGAAGGAGAGATTCATTGGAAGGTGGTGCTGGGAGTGGATTGATTTGACCGTAGACCGTAGCCGCAGCTTTTACAAATGATCCAACCCAATCACAGGAGGAATGTTTCTCAATCGTACTTGATGTGTTCGGCCATAGTAGCAATCAAGATCACAAATCATTTTTGACTTTTCCTCCCAATTTACGGGTTGGTGACAGTCAATTAATCTTTTTTTTTTTGGTGTATGCGATGAATCTAAATTTTGTTGGTACAGTCAGCGATGGTGCATCCAGTCGAGCAGTTCATTCCAACGTTGCCAATTTTGACTGCTCAGCAGTTGGTCACTTCTAGAGCATCAAGAAGTGTCTTAACTTCCTTCATAGCTGATAGCTCAGGAGTATCAGAAATCTCAAATTACTAGAATATGATCAGAAACAGATTCAGAGTAATGAAAATTACATTATTACATGATTATTACATACTCATAAGGCTGAAGATTCCTCTTTTTAAGGAAATCATGAAAAGAAATTTCCTTTTTCCTCAATATTTTTGAGATGCTATAGTAGATATAGGAGAAGACAACAGAGGTTAATAGTCCCAGAGACATTGCATAAAGAAGTGCAGGCGCTCTCTAGTCAACTCATTGGCCTTGCGCAAAAAACTCCCATCCCTGCGGATAAAACCCGGGCCCTGGATCCAGGGGCAGGTTCGGTGAAAAATGCCTATTTGATGCTGAGATAAGAGGCTGGGGCGTGATGAGAGTGAAGGGTCTCTCTAATGGGCCTAGATTCAATTTGCCAGTGGAGACAGAGGGGAAGACGGGGGCACGAAATACGGACCGGACTGGCACAGGGACCAGAGCAATATGGGAGCTCAGGGAGAAACAAGGGCCTCATGTTTCCCCTTTTGATTCTCTCTCACTGGAGCAGCGTGAGATGTTCAGAACGAGAGAATGTTCACACTCTTGTGGGTCATAGGATGTCAAGAGCAGTGATTATAAACATTCTGGATCATTCTGTGTTGCTCCTGTGTGTGAGTTTCAGAGAGTGTGTCTTTTAGCTTGCTTTCAAGAAATAGGGTTATAAAGCAGAGCGTTTTAAAATGCTGAATCCTACATTGGATGTCTGTGTGTAGAGTCTGGTGGGTGGATGCCCGGGTTCTGAGCCTCATCAGGTTGACGTGAAAAAACTAGCAAACTTGTTTTTAGTATCATGGTATCTTTCTTAGCTTTGAAGCGCAAATACATCATTTATTAGTTAAATTTACTGCACACTCTCTGTCGTCACTATTACTTTGATTGAGGCAGCAGGAGAACCTTAAAATTGAAAAAAAAAAAAATTAAAAATCAGAACAGGGCCCAGTTGTTCCCTTCTTGCTAGTTTATAATGTGAGAAATTGTTACAGTAGCTGATGTCATGGTAGGAGAAGATGCTCTCAGCTGTTTTGCTTTTGTTAGGGCACAGTAAGTTTCCCCAAATTGCACCTTGATGGAAAACCAATCATTATGGTGCTGCAAACAGCCTCACCTTAATCTGCCTTTATCCTTTATTGCAATTACTCTACATTCATAACACATGAATGGCCGAACAAAGTCATTTGTTTGTCATTTACTAATTTTCAATGATACCTGTGGTTGCTGCATTGTGATGTCAGATATCAGATATGTTCTCCTTTTTAAAACATCATTTGCAGGAGCGTGGTTATAATTAATTCATTATTAAAGTGTTTTGGAGAGGAATGTCCCGGTTAATCACTTTTAAGTTATTATAACTGCATCCAAGCGGGGAAGTAGCATATTACCACTAGCACTTGATGGAAAATGCTTTTGTAGAGGACCTTGAGCCTCCATCCAATGCTGTCGTACCATGTTATACAGACTGACCACCTGTCAAAAGGAGCAGCAACCCAAAGAGAAAAATGAGCTCTCGTTCTCTCTCTCATTTCGTACCCCAAGGCTCCACACCTCACACTCTACCAACACGCATCCTGAACATGTTGAGGGACCCGCGCTCGCCTCTCTAGGTTTTTAATGTCAGATGTATCGCTCCCAGAGCTGCGCAAGGGCATCGTCTCATATGTAGGCCACAGGGAATGATTCTGCTCATTAAAGTCAATATTTTCCTGTGTGCTTGGGTATGACATTGTCTTCTCTCCTTGGGTCTTCGTCTGGTGTCTTTGAAAAAAATGCCTTTGAGGGAAATAGAAATCCTTTGATTTGATCATTGTCAGATGTTCTTTTTTTCTTGTCTTTTTTTTTTTTTGCCTTAAACTTTCTTTGTTATTTTTCCTCCTGCAGGTATTTGGTTTTAGAGCATGTATCAGGTGGGGAGTTATTTGACTACCTGGTAAAAAAGGGCAGGTTAACACCCAAGGAGGCCAGAAAGTTCTTCAGACAGATCATCTCCGCCCTGGACTTCTGCCACAGTCACTCGATATGGTAAGATTCCCCTCTTTTAATAATCCAGAATAAGGAAGTAGCATGCATGACAGTCAGTCATGCGGGGGCAGTGGTGGCCTAAGGAAGTGGCCCCGTAATCAGAAGGTGGCCGGTTTGAATCCTGAATCCCGCTGAGGCGCCAATGAGCAAAAGCACCGTCCCCACACACTGCTCCCAGGGCGCCTGTCATGGCTGCCCACTGCTCACTCAGGGTGATGGGTTAAATGCAGAGGACACATTTCACTGTGTGCACCGTGTGCTGTGCTGCTGTGTATCACAAGTGACAATTACTTCACTTTCAGTAAGTCATCAGGCTCCTCCCACATGAAAATATCTTTATAAAAATGCATCCGGGACAGACAGAAATACTTAAGAAAACATAGAAAACTTCCAAGCAGTTCTTTCTTGTATTATTTATTTGTGTGAATGCTGAGGGTGCCTTATGCTTCTTTAAACCAGTGACCAAGACCTTACACTAGTGAAAAAGCTAGTGCATTCCACCCAGTTTGACAATAATGCCCTCAACGTGTTTTGAGTGTGTACGTCCAACCCATCCAAAGGTTCCTGGGACTGACCTCCATTTTTCCTTCTTATCCTGACAGAGAGGTCTGGGTGTTAGAAACAGGAGCCACGATACCTCACGCTGCTCCGTGAGGGATGTGGAAGTTTCTCTCTGGTCCGTGTCCCCGCAGCACTCAGCCTTCGTCTTGCATGAAACAGGAGCGCTTGATGGAAAACTAGCGTGAACACCCTCCATCTGTTCCCCCAAATAACATATTCACACCCACAGGCTTTCAATTACTATCATATCAAGATATCAGGATAAGGTCCCCCCACACCCACGGGCCCGATCCCTAATTCTTGGCCTCCTTTTCCGCTCCCGCCACACTCTGCCAGGGTTTCTTCTTCTTTTCACCCCAAGCTCCAGAAGAAAGAGCGAAGGAAAGAACTTCCCCATAATTGTGCAAAGCACGTTCAACTTTTTCATCAGCTTAGCAACTGCTTGTTCCAGTGCATTAGAGTGAGAGTTTCTCCTTAGGAATTGATTGGATGAGTGCTTGTCACACGTTTTTTGGGGATTTGCAGCAGAGGAGGAAAAAAAGGTGATGAAAGTGTGTCCTGACACATTAACACTTGAAGGCTCATTTTGACCTATTTTCACGTGAATCATTTCATGTAACTACAATAAATTACCAGGTATATTGTAGCTATTGGAGCTGTCGAGAGCCGTTCCAGGCATTTTCATTTAAACTACATTTTGATGAGCAGGGCTATTACATATGAAGCAGGGCAGCAGAAAGGCAGCTGTTGTTTTTATCCAGTCATTTTAGCCTAACAAATTCAGCATGGCCATGCCTGTGTTCGTGAGAAAAAACAGAGACGCCCGGGAGACAATTTCAGATCAACAAAATAAAAGGAGGCAAAATCTGTTCAGTCTAATTCAGACCGTCATCAGTCAAGCATGCAAACAAAAGATATCTTAATGTAGACAATTAGTCACTGAAAAAAATTAGGTAAGTTAGGATGGGGTGAATGAGACTATCTCTGCAGTGGCAACACAAGGTGTGCAAGTTTTTCTTTTTGTGCTGGAATTAGAACCTACATTCCCATAAAGGCCGTGATTTGATGGCGTGACTGACTCCCATTCCACTGTATGTCTTGCACCTCTTCATTCAAATACCAGCACGATCAAAATTAGCCTTTTTTATATATAAACATGTTGTAGGAGTTGTGTGACCCTATATGCTAACGCGTGCTTTATCCATACAGATGATTTGAGACTTAACTGAAATACAGTCAAACTAAGTCTCATTAATGTACCGCCATTTCACCACTCTGAAAGCTTACCTGCCGCTTCTTATTATAAATATCTTAAAAGTGCAGTACAATAGCAGGGGAGAAATTCTAACAGCAGAATATCATCTGCAGTCTACTCCATGATAAAGTCAAATGTACTGTAAAGAAATTTGTATTCACACAGATTAAAAGTTTAACATTTTTTACATGTACGTGTGTGTCTGTATGTCTCTATAAATAGATATTACACACATCAATGTATGTTGATTGTATATTGTGTATATAAAGTGTCAAAGTATCATCATCATCACACACACACATAGATTCACACATTAATTCACCACTTTAATTCGGAGGATCTGATGGAAGGTTTGTGACGTTTGCAATGTCACAAACATCCCCATTGTTTACGTCTTTTATAGCAGCAGAAACTCACTATAATGCAGACTTACTGTAAGGCCTGAGTCAGTAACATAGTCAACAATAGAAAAATAGTCAACAACAGTGAAATAAATTAAAATTGGGAAAAAAAGTTTTTATTCTTTCTGTGTGGCCGAGAACAAAATGTTCCACAGACCCATTTCCCATGGTTGTGGACCGCATTTATGTAGCGCTGTGAACACATCCTCAGATAAAATAGATGTATTGTCTGCCTTAACTTACTTTTTCAGTTTTTCTCGCATTGGTAGCATAAGCAAAGCGACAGCATTGTATTGTGATTCTTCTGGAACACAACACACAAGCACTGGCATCCACCCACTGTCCATCTTTTGGGATCGTTCCCCTGTGCAGCAGAGACATCCGGCTGATGTGTAGGATTAAGCGAAGGAGGATGAGAAATGTCCCGTCTCTTTATACTGCCGTTTGTTTTGCAGGCCTCTCTCCCGGTCCCTGCTGCCGCGGGGGATTCGGGAAGAAAGTCGTTCCGCACGCCGGTTTTCCTGTCTATGCCGGGACGTCAGGCCCGTCATGCACATGCCCACCGTGCGGCGCCCCCCTGAATTAGAATTTCCAGAATTAGAATTGGTTTGGACAGGCAGATTGACAGCTCTTCTAATCCTCTACCTTGTGTGTGACTGGTCTGAAGTGTGTGATCAGCGCCGGTCCCCCTTTTTGTCTCTTTTTACTTTTTTACTAACGAGCACAGCTCGTGTGTCACCGGTGGCGCCGTTTCAGATTTTGTGTGTGTGTGCGCTGGTTTATTGAAGTGGATGGGTCTAATAGGCATGTAAGATTTGGCAGGGTCCCCCAAATTGTCCATGTCAGGTGAAGGTGCTGGTTAGAGGGCTGAAGCTTCTAAAGTTTCATCTGCGACTTTCATCTTTTAAGAGCAGACAGAGACTGCCAGAGATAGAGAGACAGAACGTATCTATTAAGACAAATGTGTGGATGGATGAATAGGTGGATGCTCGGAAAAAACGGGGATACATAAGGATTTTTATTTAGGGAAAACAGACCTGGAGGAGTTCATTAGTGAGACAAATTGAAAATTCGCTCTGAGGCACTGAATCTGGAGCAGCACTTTCATGGCACCTGATTCAGCATCAGCTTGGAAGAGAATTAATCTTTTGCCAAAGAGGAAAAGAGCATTTCTTCGCTCAAAAGAAGGATCCTTGATCCATTTTTCGTAAGGTGTGAAGGCAGAAGACTTTTTTTTTTGTATTATAAAATCTCTTTTTCTATGCGGCTGAGTTTGCTTTACAGCAGCTCCATTCAACTACAAAAGGAGAGTTTTTCACATATTTTTTCCCTCCGCATGGTGCTGAATCACTGAAGTTTTTTTCATGTTCCTGGTTAGATGGCGGGGTGCGCAACTTTGAGCCGGGTTCAGTGCACAGCCTGCCAACGTGGAGACTGCCGTGAGCTTCAGTGCCATTTATTCCAACATAAGCACCTTCGCAGATCAAAAGAAAACCCTTCACCTTGGCGAGGGGGGCGTTTGAAGGGCCAAACAAGTCTTCTTCACTCATCCAAACGTGCCACAAACTACCTGCAAAATGGCATTGGCCGCCTTTACTTTACTCGCTGGAAAGGCTTCACTGTCTATCCTTGGCTTGGATGGCCAATGACAGCAAATTTTGTAATTTTGAGATTCATGGTCAATGATGGTGCAGTAGATAGAAGTGGGCTCTTTTTTTTTTAGTTCTTTCTATTTTAGTTCTTTGTAAACCCATAATCACATCGTAAACTTTGGCCGTGTCTGCAGATCTTGTGCTTTCTGAATGGTTAGGCACTGTGGATTCAGCGGGATCTAGAAATCAATTCCAGTTTTCTATTGATTTGGTAAGGACGTAATACATCTAAAGAGATTCACTCATTGCCCGTTGCATTCTGTCATAGCTGCTAATAGGGTCGTATCAGTGTTTCACAAATCGGTAAAAAAAAACCCCGATATAAACGTGTGATTATTCAAACTGAGGACTCAGTATATTACGTATCTTCTCTCTATGTATCTAGCGCTGCAAGATACGTATGCTCCCCGCGGCGTGTTCCCGTAGCGTGTGGCCCGTTTTGCAGAGGCATTGTCTGGCATTGTCTGCTGCGTTGCGGTGTGTCGGGCACAGGCGTGAGGCCCATGCTGGTTCGGTACGAGGGCAGAGGAGCGCGCCGCGGCTGCTCCGTGAGTAATGAAGATGCGTTTATTGATCAGCAGGGCAGCACGGGGTTGAGGCCAATTTGCTGTTCAGCATAACCAGCGATGACAGTGCTGCCGTGGTGCTCACCTCCACTCGGTCGTCCACCTGCTGAAAAATGGCTTTCTGCCCTTCTGCCCACCAACAGCATGTCCAAGATGACAAATGATGACGCTTGTGCCAAAAGGCATGCCTCCGCAGCCACTCTGCTCGCTCTGTAACTACAGCCATTTTGACTCGCGAGGGGAAAAGAGCTCGTCGGCTTGAGCCGGGCCCCAGAGAGGAACATGTTGGTGGAGTACAATAAAGCGAGCGGAGCGCTCTGCAAATGGAGCTCCGCGGCTGACTCATCAGGACCGCCCACTCCGGCAGCGAATGGGCCGTGAAATTCCGCGTGTGGGTAATGGGCAGAGCGTCGTTAAATAGAAACCGGACGCAGAATTTCACAGATCTCACAAAGAAACTCGGCAGTCAGCAGCCTTTCGTCTCCTGTGTGTCTCCATGGCAGAGCGGTTTGCTCTAACTGAACTACACATGGCTGAATTTTATGAGCATATATATGGCCCTTTTTCAGTCACACACTCAGATATTTACACCTTCGCCCTTCTGCACGGTGCAGGGTGTGTTGGACACAGATGCTCACAGATGCCATCAGGTGCCATCAGGTGCCATCAGTATCGATCAGTGGCTTGGGTGCGAGGGTGATGCGGCATTGCTGCCTTGCTGTCTGTCGGTGCGGGTGGGTATGGGGAGGAGGTCACTCGGAAGCACAATCTTTTGTTTGACGCATGGCGCAGTTCTTCATGGTTTTGTAGTCAGAAGGGTTCCTATCCAGTGAAACACAATCGCTTTTTGTGATTTAGCTACGCTGCGTCCCAGAATGTTCCTCACAGAGACGAAAGCAGGATGGAAACCAGTTCTGGTAATCGTGTGGGTCCGCTGTGGTATAAAATGACCACCATATGGCACTATTTTCAAACTGGCACTAACTGACGCATTACTCACCAAGTGTGGGGCTTGTTCACTAGCATATGCTCAAAGACTAATTGGAGCTGTCACTCAGTTTAACAAGTGCAATTTTTTAGCCAATAGGACATTTCTGTAGGGAGGGTAAATTGTGTTAGACGAAACACATGACCAGAAGCATGGTTAAGCATGATAATCTAAGACAGAAGAAAAATGTTCCCAGAATCTCATAGATGGCACTGGTGGCTTCAGGAAAACTTTTAGGAACAATTTGTATTTTGTTCTCAGTATCAGTGTGAGTATGACTGAGAATGACATTACAAATTACACTAGCAAGTGAGCAGGCTTATTCATTTATATATTTCTATGTTTTTTGGATCCTGTTTATGACAAGAATGGGTGGAGGACTTTGTGCATCACTACGTGTTACATCGTGCATTGATTGGCTGAAAAGGTGCATGAGACGACTGCACATAAACAAGACATGCATGTCTGCGTCGGATGAAAACAGAGATCTGTACCTTGTCGTGTTAATGAAAAAATGTTGCTATTAAATGAAGGGGTGATATTATTGTACATTATGGGGTTTTGGGGTTTATTGATTGTACAGAGGGTAAAATTACAGCACAAATGTGATAGTTATCGTATGTCTGGCAACACCGTAACCACCTATATTTTGCCTTTCTAAGCTTAAAGGCCTAGTAAAACACACACAGGCATACCCTACAGCACTGACATACGTCCCTGGACATCTTTTCCTCCATGTTGTTTCTGAACAGCGTCCGACCCTTTTATGGGTCCTGCTGGAGAGCAGGCTTGTTCTCTCTGCCTAGAGGAGTTCATTGATTTTGTCTAATCAAGTCCTGATATCTGCCTCATTGAGAGCAAGGACTTCCAGGCACGTTTTGAGAGGACTGCAGGGGGAGGGAAGCGCTTTCCTTCTGCCTGCAGTCCTCTGGAGGGCGGGCTGTTGTTCTGCCCCCTCTGCCCCTGCAAGTCAACAGCTCTCAACTCTCATGACAAACCCCAGCCCGGAACCTTCACTAGTGACATATTTACACGACCAAAATGCGTGCTGGTGTCTTCCTCCTTTACAGCCTTAATTATGAAAGCACCAAGCGATTAGTTCATTCAGAAATTACATTCATTATTTTAGCATATTCTGAAGAGTCAAAAATGAATATAATCTAAATGTTTTATTTTAAATGACTCAATGCAGTGCAGGAACATCAGTGCTGTACTCCCCATCCATGGTAAAATTAAAAGTCAATTAGCTCTCCTAATGTGTACGAGCAAATCCTGCCAGTTGTTTTATTGCCAGAGGATAATTAAGTGTTTTGGTGGCCTTGTTCTTGCTTTTAATTGGGTCAGTGTGAGAAGACGGGTTCTTGCCAGCGCTTCATTGTTAAAGTCGTACGATTCTGTTGCTGCGGGTGAGCTCGGACTGCTGGAAATGCCAGGCAGGAGGGCAACGCACGGCGATGTGGTAATGAGGTGAATACTCTTCACGTAGGAATGAGCGTTTGGAGAACAGCGCTATATTATTCCAACTGCACATCATCTGCGTATCTGCGTGCCTGGCGCAGCGGGGACATTTGTAAGGGACGTAATGGCCGTGGCTATGATGAGAATAGATCTCATATGAATAAAGACGACAGTGTTGGGAAAGTAATGAGCCTCATCAGCATGGAAGTTATATTTTGGTGCCTTTTGAAGGCATCAGTTATCGGTGAACATTTAAGAGTGAGTTAACTTTGTCCTCCAAGGATGTGTAGATTAGGTGAACTGGTGTGCTAGAGGGGACATTTCCAGGGATATGGTTTAGACACCGTGATTTGCAAAAGCAGATTTTAGAAAATGGGTGGAATGAATCACAATTTGTTACAAATTAATATTTCTTTTCTTCTTCAGACTTTACCTGACTAGTCCTGGATTTTATGGTCGTCACTCATGGTCATTTTGAGGCAGTCCTGTCTAATAAAAAAAGCCTGTAGATATATAAAATTAAGTGATATGGCAAACAAATTAACACAAAATCTATATTTTCCATGGTACAGCATATTTTCATGATATTTTCTTAATGGATTTGATTGGACTATAAAAGAATTCAAAGGTTTACTTAAGTAGGCCGTATTATTGGTGAATATATTTAATGAAGTATTGTCCAAGCCTATGGATATTAGCATCTGCTTCTGTTAATGCACAAGGTAGATTACAGTTAGTGGACCCATCCTTATGTTTCTCTGAATAGCCCTAACTTGCCCTGGTGGTTGCCGTTAAACCCCCAAGATGCAGCTTGTCCCTCTAATGTTCCTGTAACACGAACCAGAAGAGTTCCTTTTCGCTGTGTTTGGTGAGGACAGCTGACCCAAAGCGTTTGTCCCTTTGCTGAGTTGAGATATTTTTTATGTGACAGTTGTTTAATCATTCAGAGCTGATGTGGAGACACATGACATCCAATTACCGACCTTGACTTTGCGGACTTTTCTGTTCCCGCTTCCATAAATCCAGCTTTTGTACCGCTGTCGTTAGTTTAGCGAGGATGAAAGAGAGACGTTGACGCTGTGATATTTTGTCCTCTGGTCATATTTGTCAGATCCTGAAACATTATTGTTCCCCCCCGTGTCGGGAATAACAGCGGTGAGGACGTGTTGGCAGAGTCACAGTTTTACTGCTCTATACTTAGAGCATAATGTTGATTAAAAGTAAAAGCTTGTTGTTATTTTTGTCTTTAATAGCCCATAATTAACAAGGTACAAATGAACCGTTCAGTGGAGTTCCCTATTACCATGATTCCTTGGCACTCGCTGCTGTTGATTCCTGCAGGATTCGCTGTAGGAAGCCGTGCTCCCTATAGCGTCATGTGACGGGATCACTGTAGGAACTGACAAATAAAAAAACAACCCGTTTTTAGGTACCAGTAGGAATTTGATTTGTGATTAAAAATGTCTTCTTCTTGCTGACAGCTGCAATTAATCTGTCTTTTGTCATCAGTCATCACATAAAGACTCCGTGGAGGTAACTGATGCTCTCTCTCTCTCTCTCTTTTTCTCACAGCCACAGGGACCTGAAGCCAGAAAACCTGTTGCTAGATGAAAAGAATAATATCAGGATAGCAGACTTTGGCATGGCCTCCCTGCAGGTTGGAGACAGTCTCCTGGAAACCAGTTGCGGGTGAGTACCTCCCACGGACCACCGCTTTGATTGGATCAGAAGAGAGTGTTGCCAGTATCGATTGGCTGCCCGAGAGCCGCGCTTTGGTAATAACGGCGAGGATGCCGTCATCTGGGCCGGGCCAAGCAGTCCTGAGCCATTTGGGTGTATTAATGTGAGGGACTGTGTTTTCCCCCCACATTCATCTGATTTATCAGTTGAGACTCGACACGTGGAAACAAGATGCAAGGTGGACTTGAGGGATTATGGTGTCTCACTATTAATACCTCAAGGCTATGGTTTATTGATCTGAAAACCTGTGATTCTTGGCCAAATATTTACAGCAGACAGCAGACGTAGTAATATTATCAATCAGGGATTAACGTCAAAGGAGATTAGATTTTCCTTCGGCCTCTCTCACCAGGCTTTCCGATGATAAATCAAATTCTGTTTTTGAGTTATGTGTAAAGATGTGCAGAATTTAATACTTTAGACTGGCTTCTTTCCGGATGGTCTGGAGACGAACTCACCAGTTTACCACTGTGTCCAATTATGTACCATTCTGATTGGCTGGCAGGGTCGGCTGTTGTTGGTCTCTCTGTGATGAATGCACAAGCTTGTGCACACACCCAAACATGGCTGGCGGGGACTCCAAAGCAATAAAGAGGGTGGAGTGAAGCCTCATTATTCACTCACAGCCAACGGTGTCGGTTCACTGCGGCACTGGCCGTTCTGGAGGACGATAAACCTTGAGCCACGACATGCGCTATTAAACTCTCGCTTGGCGTGCGGAAAGTAAAGCCTTGTCTGTATACTTTGCTTTAAAATGAAATTAGTTATCATGAAAGCAAGTGCCTGCTCCCCACTCAGCGGCCGCAGGGGGAGGAACGTGTGGCGGAGCAGCAGCTTCGGCTTTGCCGTCTCCGCCGATGCTCGGCGCAGCGGGAAACAATGATGTTTGTGTAGATGCGTAGGTAAGTATAGTGGTAGGTTATGTAGGATGTGGGCCGACATGCACGTTAAGTTCTTCTCATTCAACCAAGAACAATTGTCTGATTGCAGAAGACCTCTGTACTGTCAGCCACGAAGATCCTGTGTCATTTAAATTGAGACGTGGCCTCCAGGGATCAGCACAGAGCTTCTAATGGATTGAGATTTGGGGAGTTTGAAGTCGTTGAGGTTTTTGTCCTCAAACCATTTTTGAACAACAACAGCAACAAAAAAACATTCCTCTTGCTGTGCGGCAGCATGCTTTATGATAAAAGAGGCCAAAACTGTTTTCCGTTCATGTATAGGGAAAGGTGGTCTGCAACAATTTTTAGAAATCTGAAGATCTTCCACAAACAACATTGCACTGAGCATCACACAGCTTTTTTCATAATGTGTTCTGCTACCAACTTTTAACATTTACATTTAAAGCATTTTTCAGACTCCCTTAACCAGAAAGACTTACAATCAGTAGCTACAGGGACAGTCCCCCTGGAGCAACTCAGGGTGAAGTGTCTTTTCTCAGGGAAATAATGGTAGTAAGTGGTAGTAAGTGAACCTGTCTTCTGGAACATACATGAGTGTGTTAACCACTCGGCTACTACCACCCATGTGGCATCTTTTATCTCAGAAGACATTTTAGGCCATCCACAAAGTCAAAGTCTTAAAAAATGCAGTTAATCAGACAAGAAGGCCACCTTTCATTGCTCCACGCAGCATTTCTGGTACTCACATGCCCCTTGTCGGCAGTTGCGGTGGTAGACAGTCATCTGATCAGTTTGGATGCACAGCTAATCGTGTCAGCAGTTCTTCTGTGGGATCAGACCCAATAAGCTACATATAGGGAGTGCAGAATTATTAGGCAAATGAGTATTTTGTCCACATCATTCTCTTCATGCATGTTGTCTTACTCCAAGCTGTATAGGCTTGAAAGCCTACTACCAACTAAGCATATTAGGTGATGTGCATCTCTGTAATGAGAAGGGGTGTGGTCTAATGACATCAACACCCTATATCAGGTGTGCATAATTATTAGGCAACATCCTTTCCTTGGGGTCAAATGGGTCAAAAGAAGGACTTGACAGGCTCAGAAAAGTAAAAAATAGTGAGATATCTTGCAGAGGGATGCAGCACTCTTAAAATTGCAAAGTTTCTGAAGCATGATCATCGAACAATCAAGCGTTTCATTCAAAATAGTCAACAGGGTCACAAGAAGCGTGTGGAAAAACCAAGGTGCAAAATAACTGCCCATGAACTGAGAAAAGTCAAGCGTGCAGCTGCCAAGATGCCACTTGCCACCAGTTTGGCCATATTTCAGAGCTGCAACATCACTGGAGTGCCCAAAAGCACAAGGTGTGCAATACTCAGAGACATGGCCAAGGTAAGAAAGGCTGAAAGACGACCACCACTGAACAAGACACACAAGCTGAAACGTCAAGACTGGGCCAAGAAATATCTCAAGACTGATTTTTCTAAGGTTTTATGGACTGATGAAATGAGAGTGAGTCTTGATGGGCCAGATGGATGGGCCCGAGGCTGGATTGATAAAGGGCATAGAGCTCCAGTCTGACTCAGACGCCAGCAAGGTGGAGGTGGAGGTGGAGTACTGGTTTGGGCTGGTATCCTCAAAGATGAGCTTCTGGGGCCTTTTCAGGTTGAGGATGGAGTTAAGCTCAACTCTCAGTCCTACTGCCAGTTTCTGGAAGACACCTTCTTCAAGCAGTGGTACAGGAAGAAGTCTGCATCCTTCAAGAAAAACATGATTTTCATGCAGGACAATGCTCCATCACACGTGTCCAAGTACTCCACAGCGTGGCTGGCAAGAAAGGGTATAAAAGAAGAAAAACTAATGACATGGCCTCCTTGTTCACCTGATCTGAACCCCATTGAGAACCTGTGGTCCATCATCAAATGTGAGATTTACAAGGAGGGAAAACAGTACACCTCTCTGAACAGTGTCTGGGAGGCTGTGGTTGCTGCTGCACGCAATGTTGATGGTGAACAGATCAAAACACTGACAGAATCCATGGATGGCAGGCTTTTGAGTGTCCTTGCAAAGAAAGGTGGCTATATTGGTCGCTGATTTGTTTTTGTTTTGTTTTTGAATGTCAGAAATGTATATTTGTGAATGTGGAGATGTTATATTGGTTTCACTGGTAAAAATAAATAATTGAAATGGGTATATATTTGTTTTTTGTTAAGTTGCCTAATAATTATGCACAGTAATAGTCACCTGCACACACAAAAATAGCTAAAAATAAAAACAAACTAAAAACCACTTCCAAAAACATTCAGCTTTGATATTAATGAGTTTTTTGGGTTCATTGAGAACATGGTTGTTGTTCAATAATAAAATTATTCCTCAAAAATACAACTAATAATTCTGCACTCCCTGTAAAAGTCAAAGTGGCCCCTGAGCTAAAAAGTTTGTCCACCCCTGAGCTAGTCAAATAATCATCACCAACCCAGCATTAGTGCAGTAGCTTTCAACAGCAGTACTTAAATTAACCCTAGATATTATATGAAAAAGGTCATCATTGTCCACACTTTTTTTTTTTTGTAAAAGGTCACCAACTGAGGGTGGAACAGAAAAGAACAGTTTAGAATTCAAATACGCTTAAGATTTGCTGATCTGTTTAAGTACTAATTACATTTTTTGTCAGCCTTTTGAAATGTTATGTTCATAAGACGACTTTGTCATGCAGGTGGATAATATTTTAAAATAACGTATCTTATGCCAGTGTAGGATTATCTGACTCAGTGCAGATTATTCTCTCTAAATCGCTATCTATCTTGCTGCCTGAAGGATGGAGGATGGGTTAGGGCAAGTGCTGATGTGACAGGGTGGATAAGTAATGCCGTTGGAGTCACCGCTGACAGACAGGCTGCCCCTCTGTCACTCCTGGAAATCGGACGGAGAGGAGCTGACAGGACGTTGAATAAGTACACCGCATACGTCCCCTCCAAATGTCCTCCCCATTAAATGGCCGACCTTGTCTTGGCGCCTCTACTGTCACGCCTCTCATTTACTTCTAAAAGAGTAATATAAAAACATAAAAAGTCCACTGGTGGAATCTATTTCTGGTTTCTGTGAGATGATTAGAAGAATTCCCCTGGTGCAAGAATGGCTTTATTAGTAAGAATGTTGAAACAACAGTATTGAAACAACATTTCATATGTCATGTGATTGGCCAATGCATCTTAAAGTCCTACAGATGCAGAGGAACATTAAAAGGCATGCCTGACTTCCTCTTCCATTTTTGACAATCATATATTTCTTTGTGTAGAATTATGAATCAATTCAGTCTCAATTCAGACTGTTGCTGTAGCCTTATATTAAACCATTTGTGAAAGTATATTGTCCTGTTATATTCATTGGCTGAGACTTTGAGTCGCCTTTTCCCTTTCTCTTTTGAGCCCCTCATTACTAATCATTTAGTAGTGCTTTAGTTCTTTCCTTTGCTCAAGAAATCTTACATGCTGCATTTGTACCAACTGAAGATGGAATAGAAAGGATGCCCCTGTCATTCAACTGTCTTAGGTTTTTTACTTGAGGAATAAATATTTTTCTTTTTACAAGTGAGTTACTTTTCATATGTTGGCCATATGGCATTAAATATTGATGTTGGCTTTTGTGACCCTTCAAAGCCTTACCTGCACATGGGGTCATAAGTGGATGCGTCCACATCGCTCTCTCGGATTCAATTCAGTGCCCTCTACCTTTTCAAAAAATGTCTTTGTCACAATCAGCTCCAGCCTTGAGTACCTTTTGTCCAATCTTCTTTTCCCTTGGCTTTGTTGTTGTCATTTGTCCCACAGGCTGGCGGCACAGACAGGAGTCATGTGGGACAGCCTGTGGCCAATGACTCAGTACTGTCCGCCCATTCATTCATCCGGTATCACGATGAACAAAAGTGATTGCACAGCATTACTGCTCCAGTCATGAACATCTTTGTCACACAGTCACATCAGAATGGAGGCCACTGACAGATGGATGCTTTCAGATGACATTCTTTTGCCTGGTATAATGTTTTGTTCTTTTGTAGCTGTTATATTGTGTGTAATGTAAGGTGAATGTAAAGTGAAACTAGATTAATAAAAGTTCATGATAAATCAACCCAGGGGACAAACATCCTACTTGTCACACAGAATGCAGGGCAGGAAAATACTGAGGAAAATGCCTTTATTCCACAGTATAATTGGAAGGGGGTGCAGTTGCACCTATCATTCGCAGAACACACAGTGGGGCGTCATTATTATCAGATCTCATGGGAGACCCTGGCAGCAAGGTTGGTGAAAACAAGCTGAAAATAAGTCACTTAGCATCTTAAAAGGATTTTATTCAAACTACCACTCAATATTTTAACATAAAAGAAGCTATTTATTACTTTCACTCAATCACTATTCATGCCCGCTTATGGTCCTTATCAAGGTTGCGGCTACCAGAGTCCATCCTGGGATATTGGGTGCAGGGACCCATCACACACTCACTGTCGCCAAATGCACTTAGTGTACATACAGTACAGGCCGAACGTTTGGACACACCTTCTCTTTCAATGTGTTTTCTTTATTTTCATGACTATTTACATTGGTAGATTCTCACTGAAGGCATCAAAACTACGAATGAACACATGTGGCGTTGCTCTGATTACCGCTTTTCACACTCTTGGCATTCTCTCGATGAACTTCAAGAGGTCGTCTCCTGAAATGGTTCTCCAACAGTCTTGAAGGTGTTTAGCACTTGTTGGCCCCTTTGCCTTCACTCTATGGTCCCGCTCACCCCAAACCATCTGGATTGGGTTCAGGTCCGGTGACTGTGGAGGCCAGGTCTCCACTTTTTGTTATGTACATAACTCCACATGTGTTCATTCATAGTTTTGATGTAAATGGTCATGAAAATAAAGACAACACTTTGAATGAGAAGGTGTGTCCAAACGTTTGGCCTGTACTGTACCTTCGGATGCCATCTCTCTGCTCACCTTCATAATGGCTAATCTCCCATGACCCCAGAGGAAATTATGTTTCCGCCTTAGACGCAGATCGATTATTAGCTGCAGCCTTCGGCGAACACATCAGTAGATTTCATGCGCCCTGGCAACCGCTGACATTGCCGCAGCCTGAAAACCGATATAGGCGGTTTGTACAAGCACGTCTGGGCAGATGGGTCCGCTGAGTCTTGTTAAAACACATTCCCACGCACGTGTCCGGCCACGGTCCCTTCCTGCGCCTGGGCGCCGCGTGACTAAGGCGGCGCGGTTCTTTATTGATAGTCGCTGCATGCCTGGCTCCATCGTCTCTAAGAGTAGATATGACAGTTTTTAATTAAACACATTCATCTTTGCGCCGCACGTTACAGGTCGACGTGACACAAATGTATTCGATTTGCCACGGGTGGTGGTCTTCTGGTGGATTGGCAGGCTGCAAGGTAATAGGGCTTGTATGTACGGGCTTAGGCGCCATTGGCACATTTCCATGTTAACACGCTCGTTTCGCGACAACGCGGCTCGCAGTTTCATTAGCGCGTTTGCCCATTTTTTTCCTTAATGGAGCCTCGTATCGTTAGAATTTTTTGGTTACGGGGGGCTGTCAGCACAGGGACAGAGATCCAAATAAGCTGTTTTTGTTTTTGCCGACTATTAAAAAGCAGCCATTTGCAGCAGATTTCATGTGAGTACGGAAGCGCTGGCCTGAGGGCGTGCGGAAACGGCTCTTCCGTCTCAATTGTCTGTTCACTGGAGAAGAGGAACACCACCTCCAGCACCAGCTGCAGCGGCGTGTAGCGCCTGGTTGAAATGCCACCTCATAATTCCACCAGAACGAGTTCTGCCGCTCTTCCCCCTGCGCCGTGGAACGCGAACGGAAATTAGCTCTAGCGAATCGCCCTGAAAGGATTGATGTAGTGACACCGTGCGCCGCGGGGGCTCCCCCGGCAAACCCATTTATTTAGGAAAAACGGAGGATCTTAATGTGCCTTTATTTATTTCATCACTTCCCAAAGTATCATCTGAAAGCTATGCAGAGCCCACCGGATATGATTTCTGTGGCATCATTTTCATGTTCTGAGAGTGATGTTCTGAGAGGGATAAACCTTTAGCATTAGTGCACTTCTGATTGAGAAGTTTAAACCTGCAAATAATGTGGATCTGTCATGCAGATGCTTGTATTGTGAGACGAGATTTTGGTGCCCTCACATCATACTCAGATCGGACCGGGCTCATTGGGTCTGGCAAAGCCCATTTTGAAGACCAGGGGGCACTAGATCACCAGCCATCCTGCGCTTGGTGGTCCAAGTTGGTTATGCTGCTGCTGGCCCCATTAAAGCCAGGGAGCTAGATGAAGACTGGGTGCATTGCGGGGTGGGACTTCTAGTGGTGTGTGTGTGGTAGTACACACTTGCCTATGAACCAGAAGACCCAGGTTCAAATCCCACTTACTACCATTGTGTCCCTGAGCAGGACACTTTAAGTTGCTCCGGGGGGGGACTGTCCCTGTAACCACTGATTGTAAGTCGCTCTGGATAAGGGCATCTGGTAAATGCTCTAAATGTAAATGTAAATGTAGTGGTGCTGGCTGCATAGGGAGCCCGGCGTGGGTGTCCACAGTCTGTCCCGCTGAAGCCAGAGACCCAGAAGAAGGTGCGGTGTCGGGACGGACTAGTTGCAGCCGGTGAATGTCAGCACTGGCTGGGCCACGGAGCGCCGTTGGAGGCACGTTGCTTGCCCATTAGGCAGCGCTGGTGCAGGATGGTGGAGAAGACCTGGACACGACTGTAGTGGGAGGGTGAATGGTTTGATGTGAGTTGTATCAGGGTGTTTTTGTGCATGCATCGGTTTTTGATCCACCGCCAAACTTAAGAACGCATTTGTACAGCAAGCGGGGTTGCTGCATGATTAGCAGTGATTGTTTGAACTTTGTTCTGAGGAAATCTTGGCGTTGGGCTTGTTGACAGCGCATCACCCTGCTCGCCCATCAGCAGAGCTGCTCGTAAATACGCCTGACACCCTTGCTCCTAATAAGCCCCCGTGTTTGCCAGCTTTGGATGGAACTTCATTAGAATCCCGAGAGCAGGTGTGGAGGAGATGGGTGGGGAAACGTTAAGCGCAGTTCCGTCTTGGCCCGACGCTGTTCAGCAACACCATGTTTCTGTCTGTTTTTGCCGGTTTATTGAGTACATCGCGTGTTTCCTACGTGGGAGGCTGTGTCAAAATTAGCATATGATACGATTGAGGTGTTTAACATAACTTTGAACTGTAGTCTCACAGATTGCACAGATCTTTATTTATTTTTTTGCATTAATCAGAGAATTAAGTGACTAATTTCTCCGCTCTTCCACAGATCCCCCCACTACGCCTGCCCAGAGGTGATTAGGGTAAGTGTGCTTTGAAACTGGTTTATTATGGGTTTAGACCATATCAGATATTAATAAATTAGTGTCACAGGATTTAAAAATTATTTCCCAGTGTTCAAATGCTTGTCTGGACATTTAGTGGATAGGTGTTTGTTGGCATATAAGTTTCCAATATTAATTCTCATGTGTTTGAAATGTTTTTAACTTCATAGCTATTTCATACACATATATACACATGAACTTACAACTTTTCTGGAGAGAAAATTGTGCAGTCAGTCTATGTGGAGAATTTTTTCATCCTAAAGCACTTTGAGGGAAACCTGGCCAGAGATGGCTGAGAGGCACAGCTGGAGTTCAGATCTGTGGTTCCAGCTGTTTGAAGCCATCCTGCTGTGAAGTTGGCCGCTTCACCTTGCAAATTTACTTACGTGGGAAGCTGATTATGGAGTAGGAGTGCAGCATCATGCAGCAACCCCGCTTTCTATACAAATGCGTTCTTAAGTTTGGCGGAGGATCAAAAATGTGGTGGAAACAGGGAACATTTTCAGTTTGAGATCATATGGAAAATATTATACAGTAAGGCTCCAGGAGCATGAACTATTTGGCCACCTTAATAACTGACTTGCCACAGGATTGTGAACATCATGGACATTTTTTTAGCGTTACGTTTATTAACTACATTTCACTCTGCAATGGTATTATAGTACAATGATTATTAGCAATTCACACCAGGAATGTTGTTCTCAGATACATCTGAGGCTTTTAAAATCAGATACTGGACTTTAAGAAATAAGAGAGTGTTTAAGATGGAGATTTGGAGATAATTGACCTGTCGAAACCCAGTGTATTTAGTATGTTGCTTGAATAAAACCCAATAGCACTACTGTGGATGTGTTTAGTACACGTAAAATCTGACCCTTCTCTGTATCTGGCCATTAGGGAGAAAAGTATGATGGCAGGAAAGCAGACGTGTGGAGTTGTGGAGTCATCCTGTTTGCTCTTTTGGTGGTAAGTGTCCCTTTAATGCTTAAAAATGTTGCTGGTGTTGCTCGTGTGTAAACTTCTCAAATTCACTGCGTCAGTTCGAACGGCATGGGCTTGGAAGTTGCAGAGAGGGAATCACAACTTTATGTTGCTGTGCACTTCTCTCTTGTCCCTCAATCTTTCCTCTCCACCCCAGTGTCAGTTAAAGGGATGTCCTCCCATTCCCCAAACCTTAAGGCTCTGGTGTTAAGCATAGTCAGAAAGCCTTGTCAGGAATGCAGAGTGATGAGTATACTCTGACAAAATCTTTCACCCACTTTGAATTTGACTAAAAAAAGAAGTCAACTTGATGATAAAAGTATGGCTGGATGCAACATTTTTGGAGAGCGACAGCACAGCTCTCGCATATTGAAAAGTCCCAGCAGGACATGCTGAGCCTGCTTCTGCAGTCAGTAGAAGTTTGAAAGGAATTTGCTCACAGCCTCTTGGATAACTTAAATTTATCTTGATTATATGTTTTTTTTAACCTTAGGAAAATTGATTAGAATCCACGTTGAATGATTTCATGGTCATCAAATAGTTAGGGATAACCACCCCACTGTACTTACTCTCTCTTTTACCTTGAACCAAGGTGGATCAGAGTGCATTGTGTAGCATTAAATCGCCTTTATGCAACAAAATACATATCCTGTTTTCTGGCAGACATGCTCTAAGCCCTAATGGTTGGGTAGCATGCTTTATTTCCAATCAGACAAGTGTGACAATATTATATTTAGTATACATGAAGTATTATCATGCATAATACTTCAACAATAAAAAAATTTAATCAATCATTGATCTAAAATATCTGTTGGGGTATGGAAATAAGTACAGTTCTAATGTCAGGTCACACACTAATACTTTTCAGTGCAATAGTTCCTTTAACAGAGACTGAGTTGTGACCTCGTGTGAGCCCCAGAAGGCAGATTAGGACACATTCTTATCAGATTATCTCCAGCTCGTGTCCATCCTGCTTTTGCGGGAGCACATGTCCTTTTATGCCTCGCAGTGTTTTGGCCATGGAGTCTGTTGCTTTTTCATGCGCCGCTGTGGTTCGTTCACATCCCCACAACATGAAATATTCATTCTGAGCAGCAGTCAGAAAGCGCAGAACCAGAAGACTAAGCCAAAAATAAATACTCGCGCTGACAGACTGCCTTTTGGCATCAGGATTCTCTGTGTTCTACAGAGGAGAGGCTCGCCGTCGAAATGTGACCGGACTGAAAATGAATGTTTTTGAACCGTTTTTGTTCCCCTTGCATTAAAAGTATTTTCATTATTCCCGGTGTACAAACCTCACCCATTTATGGTGTCTGTGAGGCACTAATGTAAATAAGTAATCCCTCGCTGGACGCCGACTTCAGCCTTTGTGCTTTTAGCGCTTATAAAGCAGGGTTTGTTTGATTCCGTTTGACACTTTCTCTCCCCCGGTAGTTAAGGTTTGTTTGGATCATATTTTAGGCAAGCGCGCCTCGCTCGCTCCACCATGGGGCCACGGTCATTTATCAAACGTGAACATCTGTAATGTGTCAGGGCCACTGATGAACGACTCTGATGCGAGAATAAGAGAATGGAGAGGTGGTAAACAAAGATAATGATCAGGGAAGAGGTTTCTCCCGCGCCGCTTGTTATGTTTCTGACATTCTTTGTTTCTGCTGGTGCATTACAGTAATTGGACCACTTACAGTCAAGTATGTTGTATCTGCTGCTCCTGATCCCAACCCCCTTCTTTCTTCTCATTCTTTTTTTTTTTTTTTTTTTTTGAGCTGATGACCTTCATATTGATTATGTGCAATAATAAGAATGGATCGACGACCCTAGATTTTTATTAGAGTAATGCTAGATCATTGGACATCATGTAGTTGCTCATACGCGTCCTTCAGTTTAATTTTAGCTATGGGCAACGCATAAAATATTTTAACGTAAGCTTTAAAGTTTTTTCCTGGGTCCCGGTAGTTTTCTGCAGGACGTGTGCAACTGCAGTGATTGCAGTAAATATTAGAATAGATTTTAATGTTTAACTTAATGGTTTTATTTGTTGATTGTGCTAACCTGGAGAAGCCGCCCTCTGTGCTGTTCTAATTGTATCAAGATTTATAATCCATAAAATTACATTTCTCAATAGAAAACCAAATGGCTGCTTAATTAAGATTCAGCTTGTTTGCATATTGTTCATATTGCATATTGCATTAGAACAAGCCTGCCTTTTGGGTTTTTCAGAAATAAGCACTCAGAATCAAGAAAGGGCTGGATATTCACAACTCCCATATTTGGGTGGCTTCCTGCTCATATATATCACATAGTTTTTACTATTCGCATGCACGGATCTCACAATTATGCAATTTTTTCCACTTGTGCTCAAATGGTCTGTTTATTTATTTTTTGTTTCTTCATTAAAAATGAATGTTTGTTCATGTGACCTTTTTTCTCTCTGTCTCCCCTTTATCCCGGCTCACAGGGCGCCCTGCCATTCGATGACGACAATTTACGAAACTTGTTAGAGAAAGTGAAGCTGGGCGTATTTCACATGCCGCACTTCATCCCGCCAGACTGCCAGAACCTTCTGCGGGGGATGATTGAGGTGGACGCCACCAAAAGGCTGACGGTCAGTTCCTCCCGACTGCTTCGTTTCAGTATGTTAATGGTAGACCTTCAGCTCAGTCAGCTGCAGTTGTCCTCCCCGTCTCCAAATCTGTGCTCTTTCCTGGTGTATTTTACCACGTTCCGTTATTCTCTTCATTCCCGTCAGATTCAGGAAACGCACAGCGACCTTGACAAAGTGGCTCAGATAGTGAGGGCCAGAGGGCCCGCATGAGAGGGTAGAGTGGTGTGAGATGTAAATAATAGGAGGACTCGGAGTACTTGGAGCGTGAGCAGTCCACCCAGTGGCGTCCTTTGTTTTTTTTTTTTTTTGGGCCCAGTCGGAATATGGAGATGCCGACGCCTTTGTGCTGGATCACAGGCACAGTCCTCTTGAGCCGCTGCCCTTGGATGAATGCTAATGTCGCACTCCTGTGCGTCCGGACTATATATCACCGTGCCAGCTGACTAGGGAAAGAGGAGGGATGGTCTGAGGTGAACCGTACCGATGAACCGACGAGTGTGTGAACACTTTTCAGTTCAGGTCAGCCGGGATGGGGGTTTCAGAGCTGTGACTGATGGGAGCGGTTTAGCGTGGCCGATGTCCTGCTCTGCCAGTGCAGTCATTTATAAAATGTCTGGATCCTAGCAGAATGTCACATGCACCTCAGAGACGGCATTCCTGCGGTTTGTCTGGAATGATACTGTGTAAACAAACGTGGAGGGGTCATTTTGATTCCTGTAATCGCAGAGTTCATAGCAGGGCAAAGTGATACGACCTGAGTCCTCTCTGCTCTCCACTCTCAACTGTAATGTGCTTTCTGCATGCAGCGTGGGGCAGAGCATGAGGACAGTCTCCTAAAGGTGAAACCAAAGGATGTTTGATTAAAATCGGATGAAAATCACATTCAATTTGCACCTCACATCAGCCTGAAACATGGGTCATGTTCACTAATGTTAAATTATCTTCTGGATTCACATAAATAAACAGATTCCGTGTTTAAATGACATTATTATGCGCCACGTACTACATCTTATATAGTGTTGACAGATTATGGCCCACTTCAACCTTAACATTAGGTTAATTATTGACTATTAACCTTAACTCTTAGGTTAACCATCAAAATAAATCATTTGCAGTGTTATACTGAATCCTATATCAATTGTGCTTTAAAGCATCTTGAACGTCTTAGGAGAGAATAAAGATCCCAATTCAGAGTTTCAAACTTTTAATTGCGCAATGCCAGCGGCACCCGTCCCAAACTTCATCGTTGGGGTTTCGGTTTAATAAGCGCGGTGCTCCGCATGACTCCCGTCCTGCAGGAGGTCTCAGGGTTCAGTCTCTTGATTCTATGAATTCAGCCGAAAGATGGCTGTGTTTTTGTGGAAAGCCGCCAGCAGGGGAAGAGCTGAGTGCGAGCGTGGTGAACACGCGCAGTCACTCCACCGATTTCTCTTTAAAAAGAACACTGCTGTCAACCTGTAATCACTCTCGCAGCGTGACTGTTTCCTCCCTGTCCCCCGGAGGTTTTCCTTTTCTCTGTCCTATCACTTTAGCGAACGGCCATACGCGGCGTGAAAGACGTCAGCCATATTTGTGTCCAGATCTTCTGCATTTGGGGAAACTGATTGATTGATCCGATCCACCGTTTCAAATCGAATCTCAGACTGGAGAGAATTGAGGTCCCAGAATCTGGCACTGCAGCACCTCAAAAAGTCTGTCACTTGTCGTCACCGCAATGGCCACAGAGAGCTGTTCAGTGACAAATTGTGTGCAGTGTGTGTGCAGACGTGCCTTTCCGGATGACAATGAGCCATTATTTTCGATGAGTTGCATCCCTCAATAAGAACAGATTCTGTGGCGGTGCCGGACCTCCCCGTGCTAACCGGGCGCATTGTTCCCGGCCAGGCACTATTGATCGGAATGGATCTGTGATCAGACCACCAACTGAGAAGTGAAGTCCATCGGGTCGCCTCGGTGTTTAATGTGATATGCTGCGCCAGTCTGAGCTGGGTGTGAGGCCAGAAAACAATTTACATCGACTCCAACATTGATTGTGTCCATTGAGTGTGCGGGGGCCGCGGGGTAAAGTGGCTTCAGAGACCTGCGGGAGTTCGGCATAATGAATAAACAAGAAAAGTGAGAAATGGAAGAAAGAAAGATGGTTTTTAAACATGCAATTTAAAAAAAAAAAAAGAAAGAACGAAAGGTCTACAATGTTGTTTCTGGTGTCCTTACACAGCTCTTTGGTCCTGGCCCTAGTGGAGTTTGGAGTGTGACTGTTTGAGGTTGTGGACAGGTGTCTTTTATACTGATAATGAGATCAAACCGGTGCCATTAATACAGGTAATGAGTTCGGGACAGAGGAACCTTTTACAGAAGAAGATATAGGTCTGTGAAAGTCAGAAATCTTGCTTGTTTGTTAGTGACTAAATACTAATTTTCCACCTTAATTTGCAAATAAATTCTTTAAAAATCAGGGGATGTGATGCTCTGGATTTTTATTTCTCATTTTGTCTCTCGAAGTTGAGATATACCTAAAATGAAAATTACAGGCCTCTCTCATCTTTTTAAGTGGTAGAACTTGCACAATTGGTGGCCCACTGTATGTGTGTTCGTTGTGCAAACAGAAGAAACATGATGATTTTTCATAAATATGTTTAGAATTTGACCTCTTTATTTGTATTTATGCAAATTTGTGACAGGACGGCTTCGGCTTCTCCTCTCAGTACTCTTCATCAGTGCGCTCGGTCCTCCCGCTTCAGACGGAAGATTGATTGCCTCTGTCTTCGTCTTGATTACATTTTCATTCCCTCTGCCGTTAATTTCCCCGGCTGACTTTGCCAGGGTCACAGACGTGGGATATCCAGTTCCGCGGTTCAGACAGCCGCAAATGTCCATTCATCACCTAATGCTAATCGCTAGCACCGGAACGCAGGGAGAGATACATCAAAGACAAACGTCATGTACAGATGGGTAACATATTACAGGCAAAACCAACAAAACCAAGCGTCTTGGTGACTCCTAGTGGCTCCTTTGGGAGTCTTCTTTCAGTAGACGTTCCCTTATTTAGTATGCTAGTGGTGGTGGAGATGTTCCGGAATCTTCCATAGGTGTTCGTTTGGATTGAGATGTGAAAGTCATATATCATTTTCACACACATCAACCATTCAATTAAGCTCTTCGCCTATGGTTGGGTGCATCATCATACTAGACTAAATATTTTACCGTAGCATAAGGGTGATATGAAAACTCAGTTTCTGTTGATTTTATGGTTTCCCTTCCCACTGAGGAGAGAAGTGGGTCCAAACCCTGTCTCAACAACCCCCCAATACACAATATTCATTTATGTCTGCACAAATATACTACATACTGTAAGAGCATGTGTATACAGAGTCAATACAGATCAACATCATTTGTGACTGTGTACTCAAACAAACAATACAGTATATACTTCACTTTCTGTACTTACATTTATAGCATTTGGCATACGGTCTTATCCAGAGCAACTTATATACGTGCTTTAAATATCCTTCATTGAAATTCCTCGTTTGGTTCACTAGGACCTAATCTGTAGATACTGTTCGCATAAAACTCAGAACCCAACCATTTTTTTATATATTTAATATACAAATAATAAAATGTAGGTAAGAGCTCTTTTAGTCCAGGAGATTTTTACAACCAGATTTTTTTTTTTTTCATTTTTGAAGTCTAATTTCTGTGTTCTGTTCCAGCGTTCTGAAGCTTATCGTGTAATTAAAAACCGGTTGAATGACATAGTAATGTTTTGAATTCTCACTAGAGAGTTTTGACAGATATTTTTTCTGCGATTCTGTACTGTACTTATTAATGTCTTGTATGTTGTGTGACCTTCTTCTCTCTCTCTTTCTCTTACAGTTAGAGCAGATCCAGAAGCACACTTGGTACATGTGAGTACACACTAACACACAAAATCCTGTGTGTCGGTGACCAGTGGGGTCACCTGTCATGTAGAATAAACGACCCATGCTGAAGAGGCTGCCGTGTGGGGTTGTAAGGGTTAGACTGACTCTTCTGGGAGGGGTCATTTGGTCTGCTTGCAATGAAAATCCTGAATATTGGGTCAAACCTGTACATGTGTGTTTTGTGTTGTGGTGGGGTGAGGAGTTTGACTGTCAGGGTGTGTGTGTGGTGTTTAAAGACCCATGCCGTGTATGTGTGGGCACGGTGTGTATGTTACATGTGAATCTGCATGTATGTGTGGTGGGGGAGTAAGCACTGGGCTAAGTATAGTGATTGTATTTATAGAAAGTGTGTAAGGATGTGTGTGTGAGTGTGTGTGGTGGGGGAAGCTTCTGCCGTGATGCTGCTGCTCTGATGAATGGTGCGGCCTCGGCACGTCGGCAACAAGGACAGAGATCCGGCAGCCCAGCGGGGAGAGCTGTCTGCTCAAATGCCAGTCGTTTGGCTTCCTCGAAAGAGCTGTGGCCGACATGCCAGCCAGCCCATTTCCCCATCCTTCCGTTGCCATGGGGTCTCTCACACACACATACACACACAGTCATAACCCCCAGTCCCCAAAGCACCTGAGCCATTAGGCAGAATGCGGTCTGAACTGGGTCCCATGTACGCTGGGCATCGTGTACAACAGATGGCTCCAGTGAATAGAATGACTGAGAAGGAAGAAATAGCTCCTCCACCATCATCTCCAAGACATAACAGGTCACACTCCATCCATGTTACACTGCTGCAGGCTGAGGGGAGGTGGCACAGGAGACCTAACAGGCGCCCGACACTTCTGTTCTCTCCACAGTGGGGGCAAGAATGAGCCAGAGCCGGAGCAGCCTGTCCCCAGGAAGGTGGCCATCCGCACACTGCCCTCGGCCGAGGACATCGATCCTGACGTCCTGGAGAGCATGCACTCGCTGGGCTGCTTTAGGGACAAGAACAAGCTCATGAAGGACCTGCTCTCAGAGGAGTGAGTAACAATCTGAGGACGAGCCTGGGAATGGGGGTCAAAGGTGGGGTGGGGCTCAGAAACAGGGTGGATGTCAGAAATTTCAAATTCAACCTGGCAACACTGAGATATAAAACAGTTGGCATATGCAGACAAGCAGCCAGACATAAACATTCAAACAAATACTGTACCCATCAACACTTTTATATGAATACAAATACAAACAAATTTGCTGCATCAAAAGACATATAGAAATTTACATGATTTGGAGTAATGAGGGGAAAAGGGACTGAAGTCTACTGGAATTTTCAGTCCCATGTTTAACTTCACGTGAACATTTTCTGTCTTTATAAATGAAATAAACGTCTCACCAGTGATGCGTAAGAGGGGTGGGAGGGGGAGGATAGGACAGGAGGGAAGAAAGGGAAGACAGAGCTCGGAATATGGAAAATGTGCAGGAGGAGTGAGGGGAAGGATAAGATGCAAAGATAAGAACAGATAGAAGAACTGGAGAAATGAGAAAAAGGGCGAACATACAGGCGAGAGAGAGATGAGTGGAAGGATTGGAGATGATGTAAGGCAGCGTTTTCTCTCCTATCTTTCCTTTAAGTTTCACATCGTATGAAAAGCGGCGAGTCTGTCAGCTGCTGTTTCAGAGGCCGTACATCAAGCTCGCCATTTTTTCTCTGCTAAACTGGCCACCGCCGCCTGTTTCCCCAGACTCAGTGCCGCTTATAATTCCTTCCTGCAACTCCTGTCCTCTGTGTTATTGTTTCTATATCGAGCCATGCATATATGGACCCTGGAGCCCTACACACGAACGTTCCTTAGTGGCCTTGGGAAGCCCTGCATTGGTGTTCCTCTGTGGGGTTCCATCCATCATCCAAAAAGTAGCACAATTACCATCAGGCATTTTATCTGTGAGGTGCATAGCTGTGCATGATGAATGGCCTCTGATTTCCCTTCTAAAGTGCTGGCGTGTGATGTTCGTCTCCAGCCTCCCTGTCTCTCTGGCCGTTAATACGGCAAAGAGGAGCCGTGTAACTCCCTCTCTCTCGTAGACTCCAGCTTTTCTAGCTGAAGTAGCAGGACTAATCCGCCGCTCCCTGACTCGACTCTTTCCGACTGCGGATGTCATCCGATTTGGGTTCATTTCGTATGGAATAGTCACGCAATGTAACCCTGAGCCCTCGTGTGTTGGCTCAATTTCCCGACTGTCGTGGATGTTTCTTTTTCTTGCAGTAGCCTGGTGTTTCATGTTCGCTTTGTGGTTGGCTGTGAGGCACTCTGAGTTGCTCGAACTGGGATCTTGTTTTTCGAATTAACGTTCTCAATCATTTTTTCCTGTTTTACTGGGGAACTAAAGTGACAAGCATCTGCTGATGGAATTATGTTGCTAAGCAACAGTGCCAACTGCTGGATGAGTCCATCGATGGAACTGTGTCTCACTGCCAAAAGGAAATACCAAATTTTTTGCCACTGTTTTGCCACAGCAGTCGTTCAGTCACTGTGTAATTCCAACCGTGATGATAAGTCCTCATTAATTCATTCGTGTATTGTGGCATCCTTCTTCTTTGCTGCTGTAGCGATAATCAGGAGAAGATGATCTACTTCCTGCTCCTGGACCGCAAGGAGCGGTATCCCAGCCAAGAGGACCAGAACCTTCCTCCCCGCAATGAGATAGGTGAGAGTCACCTGGACATGTATTTGGATGAAGTATGTGCCACAACAGTGGCGCTTTCGTTCGGTAGCTGTGCAGTCTGGTGTTTTTTCCAATGGTGGTCTGCTCACACACTATAAGGTGAATGTCCAATATCTACCCTAAGTGTCTTAAATGACCATTTAAGTAGGAAAGACAAATTGATGAGGAAATCAACTCAGTCAAATACACAAATGGCAGACGTTAGAGCCCACTGACCAATTATCGGTCTGCTGGAGCAGGAAGTAAACTCCGAGATCAATTAAATCATTTAAATGGGCCGAGCAGGGCAGCTTTCTGCCCCACTGACCTACACTGACAACCTGCCCAATGAAGTTGATCTCAGCACCTCTCAGCACGCTTGATACAAACTGGGGTGACTGGGGAATGTTTAGGGGAACTATTTAACAACTAGCGTCACCCAGTCTGTTCATTCAGCACCAACAACTTTGTATATACAGTACACAATGATAATACTTGTAAAAAAACATAAACCCTTTTGCCAAAAACTAAATATATGCGTACAAATAAATTAAAATTGATCAATTTTGTATGAAATGAAAGGGTGAAGATAGGGTGTTTTGTTTTGTTTAATTGGTTTGACTTCTGCTGCTGTTTAATTGGCTGTGCTGCAATAAAGAAGCTGTTTTGAATATCAAATCTCTACTTTTAACCCCGCCCACAGACCCACCCAGGAAGCGCGTGGACTCGCCCATGCTGAACAGGCATGGCAAGCGGCGGCCAGAGCGCAAGTCCATGGAGGTGCTGAGCGTGACGGACGGAGGGTCGCCCGTACCAGCAAGGAGGGCCATCGACATGACGCAGCACGGACAGAGGTGGGGATCAAGCACCGTACAAGCCTTTTCAACCCCTTCTGCTTCACCCAGTGCTCCACTGGTTCCATTAACGTGCGTCCTTGTATGTGGCACTATATCCCATTATGACTTTCTGAGGGAGGCTAGCCATTTCATTTATTCTTCGGTCCTTCTGTGGTTAAACTACTACAGACGGCAGGCTGTTTTTAATGAGTTTATGAGAGGGAACGGATGTCACTGCCTTGCTGTAGATGCTAATCAGTTTTCAGATGCAATCAGTGTACTGTCTCGACTGTCTAGTGTTTGTTCATGCATGCATGGCCGTTCTTTAGAGCTTGTGAAGGCAGCTGCATCCTACATGGCTGCTGCAGCGCGAAGAGCACACCCCCAATGTCACCGCATTACGTTTTTCTCATCAGGAGAGCCACATCTTTGATTAGTTTAAAAACCTCCCCGCAGCCAAATCCCCCCCACCTCACTTTTGGAAAGTCTTGATGTCAAAACTAATTTCAGGCCCTTCGGAGGGCGGCCGCACACTGAGGGAGATGGAGAGGAGATTGAGATTGGCGGTTGCGCTCTCTGCTTTGTTCTCCATCAGCAGGTGGCAGTGCAGTTGACCACATGTAGCGATTGACTTTCTGTTCACTTTGTCTCCTGTTGTAGTAAATCAGTGTTCAGTAAGAGCTTGGATATCTCAGAGGCCCATCCCAAAAGCAGCAAAGAAGAAAGGTACTCGTTTCTCTTGTCCTGCAAAACTTCTCTGATGCATCTCATCGTGCAAAGGTGCCGGGTTGCTTTTCAAAATGCATTCCTCACGGAAGGCCAGCTTTCATATGAGGTGGCGTCTTTTACTTTTATTGCACCAAAAAAGGGATTTTGGACATTTATTGCTTTTATTATTATTCATTTACCATCTATTCATCATTACCTCTCTATTCATCATAGAGAGACAATAAATAATTTTCCTCAGTTTGATTATTCTTTCCCAACATTCAGTGATCACAGTTACATCATCGTAGAGCCCAGTTGGTCCCCTGCAGTCAATATCCCAGCTCATTTCAGAAACCCAATTTCATCATGCATTTCATTTTCACTCAAATGTCACGACGTATTTGATGGGAGCATTTCTTTCTGAGAGCCGACATCCACGGGCTGCGCTTGACCCCTTGATTGATCCGCCAGCCAAATTAACTTTATTTTAATGCAGTTTTATTGATAATAAGAACTTGTAATTGAGTTAACAGAGGGTGGTGGCACTCTGGGAGGAGGGGCGAGTGCTTTCCAATTAGATCGCAATTTATGGTATAATCTCCAGTGCATTAAAAGAAGAAACAACCCAACGAAACACCGACTAAAATCATTAATATCAATTTATGCTCTTTCGATTAAAGCACGCTTGTCACCCGAGGACTAGTGTTCATGATACAAAGCGATTCTGTGCCTCCATTCATGCATGGCCGTGCTGCTCATCAGCAATTACAACCAGACATTTTCCATACGCGGTGGCTGGGTCCAATCCATGTCCTCTGTACTTCACACCGGTCACCTTCACTTCACTCTGCATGCACTAAATGTGAAAGCGTGTTTCCAGCCTCGCCGCAGAGTGTGATATGAATGAGGAAAAGCATCCCTGCATCTCTGCACAGTAGCTGATATAGTGCCTGTAATTTATTTGACCTCCCCTCGTACCTGATGTAGCATCTTTCTGTTTCTGTGCGTGTCTTGTTTCTAGCCTCAGGACTATTAAGATAATGTAGGCATTAGATGTAGTCTTTCTTTCTCTCTCTCTCTCTCTCTCTCTCTCTCTCTCTCTGTGTGTGTGTGTTTTGTAGATTTTATTTCTGGGTGGATGGGATATTTGTTCTGTTTTTGTGAGTTTGACCATCAAACCTAGTGTATAAATTATTTCCCTGTGGCCCATGTTACCATGCCATTTTTTACTGCCTTTACAAATCTGTGTGTGTGTGTGTGTGTGTGTGTGTGTGTGAGTGTGTGTGTGTCTGTGAGCCTGTTATCTTACTCCCACAGAAAACTTTTTTTCCAGACTTGGAGGCCCGGAGAACTTGAGATCAGAGTGTGTCAAAAAATAAAACGCACTTTGAAATATATTTTGTGCCAAGTCAGATCTCTGCTGACATATGATGGAAGGACTGTGATTTGTGCAGCTGAAAGGCGTGTGCGAATACATATATGTGTGATTGAATGTCCAGTGATGTTTGATCCCTATGACAGTCAGACATATGGCTTGTCTGATAACTAACTGCATGCATGTCAGGAGTAGGTTTTCCTTATGATTAATTATACATCAATATATGTATATTATTTTTGTAGCATGTTAATCGTACATTTAAATCTGGCAGGCAGAATGTAAGCGTCTAATGGTTTTAAACGTGAGTAGGGGGGAAGCAATGAATGCTATTCACATGAGGTGAAACAGTTTAAAAACATGAATAGATTGTGTTTCTGTTCATTGCTGTCCGTTTCAGAGGAATTATTAAGGATACATGCATAGCGGTTAAATGCCTAATCACTCACATTAAGTATGCATCAGTGCCACTAATTTCCCAAATCAGTGTAAACAGCACCTTGACATTTATTTGTTCTGCTGGCAGGAATAAAGATGGAATTGCCCACATCTTCATTTAGTGGCCGGCGCTGGTCATCTCGGTTATGTGATGGAGTCTGGTTCCCTCCCCTTGTCTCCAACTTGCCCTGATGTCACCCCTTTAATCCATTTTCAGTATTTTTCATGTGCCTCCAAATGAAAAAAAAAACCACATAGCTCTATTAATCCACTTCAAATGCCACAGCATGCAGGCACCAGTTCAAGTTGTGGAGACCAGTGCTGCACCACCCACACGAGGACCATTAAGAGAAAGGTTGTTGATCCTGCAGTCGCCATAAGCAACAAACACCACGCTGGCTGGAGCTTTCTTTTGACATGAGACAGATGCAGCGCTGATGTCGGGGGCAGACGGGGGCGTTGGGACACGAGGAAATTATGACTACGGCCTTCAGCTATTTGCTGCATTAATATTTACAATATGTTAATAACGCTTGGTGTCCAGCCACGGTACACGGTATCGCTGAAGACGTGATGTGTGTTTTTAGCTCTCCTCCGCCCGGTTTGAAAATCAGCATAGCTGGCAACATCTTCTCACCACCCACTCACTGCCACACATAGACACAGACATCGAGGACGTGGGTGGTGCTGTGCCCTAATGGCTCCTGTGAGCTGTTTAAATCTAGCTGTTCTTATCCTCTCCTCTTTTATTCTGTTCTGTTCTGTTCTGTTCTGTTCTGTTCTATTGTGTTTTCACACTGATGGGGATGGAACGACCACAATCTTGTTGCACTATTGTGCTAAATATCTTTAAACTTTTATTTTCTTCTCTTCTCGTCTCTTCTCGTCTCTTCTCGTCTCTTCTCGTCTCGTCTCTTCTCTTCTCTTTGATTCTCCTCTCTTGACTGCTGAAGCACAGAGACTCTGGGGGGCTGCTTGTCCAGTCCTGTGGGGGTCTAGATGGAAGTCTGAGGTCTCAGTGGGATCTCTGGAGGAGCCTGGATCACATTCCTGCTTTCTGTGATCGGCCTGGCTGCTCAAAGAGTGCCACACTACACTATCCCAGCATCCCCTGCTCGGCCAGAGTAAATTGTGTTTCTCTGAAATGGGTGGGGGGAGCAGGGGAACGATGCTGAAGAAAGCAGGCGGTTCCTGTTTAGAAATCGAACAGCTGTGCTCTGTGCACGGACAGGAATCCCGCTTGATGGAAACAGGATGTTGATTGATTGTGTGGGTCGTTGTTGGACCGAATCGACTTGTTTGGTTGGTTTCAACATCTGTCGTTCAGACGAAAAACAAAGGCACGCCATTGTTACCGGTTCAATTTCCTGAGCGGAACTGTTCACTGGCGCGCAGTGCAGACATGGAAGGTTTTTCATCATCGGCACTTCGTTTGCCAGGATATCTGACTTATTTCTTGTTTTTTATTAAACATGCCAAAGCGCCGTGGACCCTCCTGAGTAGACTCCCTGACACGTTGCCTAACGCTGCCTGTTTCTGTCCCCCCGTCTCCTCACAGATCTCGGTCCATCAGCGGCGCGTCCTCCGGCCTGTCCACCAGCCCCCTCAGCAGTCCACGGGTAAGTGTCCCCTTCTCCCTTTCTCCCCGCACTGTCTTCGGCCTTGTCCTCTCAGGCATCCACCGCTGCCATTGCATCATACCTGCTCCTCGTGTCGACAGCATGTGCTGCACCCAGAGATCCCATGTCACAGGCCGCTCCCATGACATCTGCTAATCACCTTACTGGCTGGAATTAGGGTTTTTAGGCTATGGAACTTCAGGTGGATTAGTGACTAGTGAGTGAGCGGAATAACCCCTTCCGGATCGGATCATGACAATTAGGTTCCACTGATTGTTAGGGTCTCCAGGGACCATTCCGGGGGAGCAGAGAATAAGGCAGTTGGGTTTTTTTTTTTAAATGTTATAAAATAGAATTTTTTTTCCTGCAGTTGGACTTTTACAAATAGAGGCAGGATAAGAAGATTCTGTGAAAGCTGATGCAGCGCTGGGACGCTTCGCTCGCAGACACAGCCCGTTACTAGTGGGCAGAAGCAGGGAGGAGGGACTTCAAAGTTTTTTGTCCCAATTTCATCCTAGTAAGCTATCCGCCATTATCCCGCCCTGTCCTCAGCAGTCGTGGCCGCGGAAATCCAGCATGGGGACCCGTTCGGCAAATCCGTCTTTTCTGATTTATCTCGGCAGCTTGTAGAAAACTTTTTTTTTTGACACAGATGACTTGTTTTGAGCTGTTGCGCAGATTACCGAAGGCCCAATGCTGGAGCCTCTCACGACACGCAGCCCGAGTTGATTTAAAAGTTAAATTGATTTCTAAAATCCACTGTGAACCTCAGATTCTTGTTTCATCAAATTTTCCAAATATAGAAAGATAAATGGAAAGTTTTTGCTAAGAATGATAAGAATTGATGTTGCAGTGAATGTGCGCATGTCAGAAAGCAAGGCAGCTTCACAAAATAAATGTTTTATTCAGAATGCAAGTCTGGGCTTTTTCACAAAATATACGTATCCATCTAACCTTCATGAATGAACTGGAATGAACACATCCACAGCAGCGTGTTAGGCCAGAGAAGATCGTAATGCTGTGTAGCCGACTGCTCTAGCTCATTTACCCCTGACCCGTTTTTCTGCAGCGAGGAGAAAAGTGCGGCTAAAAATACAAGTTTGAATGAGATCAAAACCTTGGGAGTGGCCTGAAGCCGTGTAGGAGATCAGAGATCAGCACACACGCTTCAGACATTCAAGATTGACAGTTAAGGGGACACGCAAGGTGACAGTCACGTATCTTCGCTTCCATCATGGCTGTGGCCCCTGCTCACAGGCCCCCGCTTGTGCTTCACGGTGAAGGGACGCCTTTGGTTGCCGTTCTGCTTGGTTGAATATTTGGGATTATGGCAGTTTTGTTTCGTGCTTTTATTCACGGCCTTGCCGCCTTGTCTCCTGGCTGTTTGATTGGGCTGTTTAGGCTAACTGCATGTTTTCTTTTTCTTTGTCCCTTCTGCATCGGCGCTGCTCCTCATGGTTTGTTTTCCATTTTTTGACACTCACCTCCTTTTCCCAACCTCGTCCCCGGTCTGTGTGCTTGTGTTTCCTTTTCCGGATGCTCTGGTTTTTTTTTTTCTTCTCTTGTGTACTTCTTCTTTTTTCTTTCTGTATCTCTGTCTCTCTCTCTCTCTTCCTGTCTTGGCTCTGTACTTTTCTTTCGATTGTCGTGTGGTGCATGCCCCCCACTGCCCCCCTCAGCCTGTCAGGAAGTTTTGCGTCCCCCCCCAGTCAGCCGACCTCTCCCAGTCCCTCAACTGCAGCCCTGTCGGGTCCCCGGTTGAACCTCAGCCCAACCGGACGGGCGTTCAGACCCCCAATTCCCTTCATCCCAACAGCGACCCCCTCCTGTCTCAGCCAAAGACCCACACCCTCCCAGCTAAGCCTAAGGTCGCCGACAAGCCCTTACAAGCCACCAAATCTAACCCCCTTCCCTCTACAGCAGCTGAGCTGCCCTCATCAGCCAAATCGGAGCCGTCCACGCCATGCCAGCCACCGCCCCCTTGTATACTTGGTACCCCGCAGGTGCGGCGGCCGTCCCCCGTACTACTTAGCCCCCAACTCTCAGTGCCCTTTTCACCAGTGGTCCCCCTGTCCCCCATCCGGCTGCACCACTTCCACCCTGTGCCGGGCTCTGACCACAGCACCAAATCTATCCCCATCATACAGGTGACTCCCCACCCTTCCCCTCGGGGCAGCCCTCTCCCCACCCCCAAAGGGACCCCTGTGCATACACCCAAGGAGAGCCCCGCGGGCACACCCTCCCCGACCCCACCGCCCAGCCCCTCCATTGGTGGGATGCCCTGGAGGACACGCCTCAACTCCATCAAGAACAGCTTCCTGGGATCGCCCCGCTTCCACCGCAGGAAACTGCAAGGTATCGTGGGTAGGGGATCTCCTCCTGCGATCTCCACCATCTGCGGCCGCGGTAGAGATAATGAGTAAACTGCTGCCTCTGCACCCGCAGCCTTGTGTGTGTTAATACCAGCCCTGCGCTGCACTAAAAGTGACACCCTGCCTGCCATAAACACTGCACCTTTGCTACTAACTTTTTGAGAGAGAGGCTCAAGAGAAATCTCCATGTTAGTTTCAGACACACTGACGAGTCACTGTTGAGGTCAGCTACTAGCTTAAACGATCAATATATGTGTTACGAAATTAGATTTGCTTCAATAGATGAATGACACTTTGCAATGCTTTACTCTGACCAGTACCAACACAAGAGGAGATGTCCAGCCTCACACCCGAGTCTTCCCCAGAGTGAGTAGCAGCGCTGCCCAGGGTCAAACCTGCAGACGTAATGCATGTTATATTTTCCGCCCTGCTGAAAAACCAGGGCCATCGTTTGTCTATTTTCCGCCAACGGTTTTCTGTTAATTGGTCTTTTGCATGATATGAGCATGCACCAGCAATTCACTTGTTATAATGAGATTTTGTCGCTATGAATATTTTACAAGTTTAGTTCCACTCAACTTCACGGACTTGTTTGGGTGCCACAGCGTAACGTCACCGCCTCTCGGTGGGGTGGAGCTGGCCCGTGGCTAATGACCAGCTCTGTAGCCTCTATAACGCTGAACCACACAGTCATCTGGGCTTCGTCTCGTAAGATAATAAGATAATTAAAGAAATGCTTTCACTTTCAATTGGAACATAAGATGGCCAACAGCATTGTTCCTAAGTACATACTATGAGAACTATGAGATTACACAGGTCAGGTTGTTTATGCAAAACTATACATTATCACACATGAACTGCTGTTGGCCAAAGGCAGTTCCCTCATTCCCTTGGTTTTGTACAACACTAACTAATGATTTTTGTGCAACACCACAATGTTAACGTTGATATAATTAGCATGTCATTGTTTTCAGCACAAAAAAGGGCATTTTTGCATGATAACGTATATTTAATGGTACGATGTTGCACTTCACAAGTCCACTTGGATTCCCCCCCCATAATATGCTGGTATAGTAAATTTTTATAAATGTTAGTACCTTTGTATAATTTTATTGCATCCCTACACGCCATTGATTTGATGATATTAGAACGTGATTTTTAGCACAGCAGAATTAAAACGGCTAAACAGTGAAGCAGATGTTCTCACAAAATCTCTCTCAATACCTGGAGTGAAAAAGCATCTGGCACAATGCATTCTGCAGTTGGGCTCCTCCATCTTCCCAGCATCCCTTGTTTTTCTCTCCTCTGCTGCGAAGAGCTCAATCATGACTGTCTTGACTGCAGGCCTGCACTCTCTGCTCGCCCTGCTCGGAGCAGCACAGAAGGCAAAAAGCCCATCATGCCAGGCGATGCCTCATTTACCGGAGGACTTTCAGCCCACTCTGTTTTTTTTTTCTTTTTCATTTTCTGCCCTTCAACACCAGCTGGATTTAAATCCATCTTTTTCCAACCCCCTTCACATTACTCTGAAGAACTGATTATTGTAAATGTAAAATTTCTATTGATTTGCACCTTTGACATGACATTTTCAGACGTCAGACTAAAATAGATCCATGCATTTACTAGTGAAGTAACCAGAGTGAACAGACCTTTCATTTTCCACAGCGTCTTATCATTACAACTAATGTCCTGGCTTCACATTTTCGAGTCATTTCGACTTCAGAAGTGGAAAGATCAGGTCGTAATGCAGTGGTTTATTTGGATTTGAACTCAACCCTGTGTCTCCACAGTGTAGGCATTTCCGTTGCTCGTGATGTATTTCACTTATTTCTGTTCAAATAAATAATGTCAATGGAGTTTAGTTTGTTGATGTATTGGCAATAAACTGTTAATTTTCCATTGCAGACTTGCCAAAAAATCCTGGTTTGGTAATTTTATCAACCTGGAGAAAGAGGAGCAGATCTTCGTGGTTATTAAGGACAAGCCCTTGAGTTCCATAAAAGCGGACATTGTCCATGCCTTTCTTTCAGTAAGGACCACCCTATTGCTTGCATGCACACACATAGCACACAACACACACACACACACACACACACACACACTGCAGCTGTGAGCATGTGGATACATTTCCCACATTTTCCCATTTCCCAGTATCAGATTGGAGGTATTCACCATTATAATAAATGTCCTGATGGACTTTGCCGGAAGGCAGTGTTCCTGCGTCGGCAAACAGGCTCTGATTTATGTTTCAGTTGAGGAAAACGGCGTTCGCCAGCGTTCCCATTTTCCCCCAGAAAGCTGCTTTCATTCGAGGTCAATAGAAAATCAACACGGAGCAGCGATCATTAGCATATAGATGCTTCCCTATGAACGAGTCTGTTTGAGGCTCTGCTGAGGCTTCGCCACGCCTCCTCGACACTTTGCAGATTTTTGGAGTTGGTGTGAAGTACACTTGTGTGTGCAGGAGACAAACAGCTCTGTCCCTAAGAATGCTTCGTTTGTGAAATTTAGGACTAGTGCCAAAGCGGTTTGTTAAGGCTAACCTATGCATAAAGCATCAAGTCGTGAGATTGTCACTTTAGTGCCCTGTATCAAGTTGCCCTTTTCTTTTATAAATTGGTGGTGAAAGCAGCCAGAATGAATCCACTAATATCCAACAGTGCAGCAGGTTAACAGGATAAGGTTACCTAGCAACATATCAGCGGAACATAAAAACAGCTCTTGGTGCCTTAACGTAATGAGCAGGTTTTGAATGTGGATTCTCTCTCTTTAATTAGAGTATAATAATGACTCGAATGTGCCTCTGCAGATCCCCAGCCTCAGCCACAGCGTCATCTCCCAGACAAGTTTCCGGGCGGAGTACAAGTCCACCGCCGGCCCAACCGTCTTCCAGAAGCCCGTCAAGTTCCAGGTGGACATCACCTACACAGAGAGCACGGCTGCACAGAAGGAGAACGGCATCTACTCGGTCACCTTCACGCTGCTATCAGGTAA
Organism: Denticeps clupeoides; assembly: GCF_900700375.1. Taxonomy (NCBI): domain Eukaryota; kingdom Metazoa; phylum Chordata; class Actinopteri; order Clupeiformes; family Denticipitidae; genus Denticeps; species Denticeps clupeoides. The sequence goes on along the minus strand of NC_041723.1, from coordinate 7,927,877 downwards.
CCATGGGGACCGAAGGCACCCTGCCTGACCCTCTTTAGCCAGTCACCATGGTGGAACAGATGGATCAGTCGGACAAGTGTGGATGAAGGGAAAGGAGACCGACTGATAACATTTTAAACGATGAAATTCGGTCTGCTCCACGGAACTGTGTTTCATCTGGGACGGTTCTGCCCCTCGTTCCAGACAGTTTTGTAAAAGCTTGTTCCACAGCCACCCGGGGGATTGAAAATTGAGCAAAGGAGAAACCTTGTCTTTGTAATCACAGGTCATTGGTCCCCCGCTGTGTGTGTGTGAGTGTCTGTGTGTGTGTATGCACTAGCAGCCGAGTCATAGCTGCCAAGTTTAACCGCATCCTGTTTGCCAGACGGCCATTCTTGTCTCACCAGCTATTCAATGTTGCCACAAAAACATCATCAACTTTGCTGTGTGCTGAGAGGCAATTACAAATTCTAAAAAGCTTATGTGAAAGAGGGGAGAAAAAAATTAATAACCTCATTTTTGGAAGCTATTAGCGCTTTTTAAATCATAAGGCTTTTATCATATCAGTAATAACAATCTGTCATTATGGCTATTATTATGTGAATAATGCAACATGCCTGCATCCCTTCAGCTGGGTTTTATTACCATTGTTAGGTATGGCATAGGAAACCTTTTAAAAACTTTTTTTTTCGGGTTAAACATTATGTTCCTGATGGGGCTATAATAAGATTTTTTTTTTTATAATAGTTTTATTTGTTATGACGGACTTCATTTAAAACTGTGACTTTGTTTTGCATGAATGCCACAGGACCCAGTCGGCGTTTTAAGCGAGTGGTGGAGACGATTCAGGCCCAGTTGTTAAGCACACATGACCAGCCGGGCGTCCAGCAGCTGTCTGGTGAGTGCAGTTACACCCCCCCTCACCCCTCATTTCCCCCCGAAACACCCCCGCCTCCCCGCCCACGCTCCGACACGGCATCCTCAGCCTGCATGCCCCAGGCACACCTCGCCATGGCACTGCACTGGCCGCGACAGCTCCGCACACAGACCCCACCCTGGCCCAAACACCTCCGCAGGCAAATGCCCCATCCCTGTTCCCCCGCCCTTTCCCACCAATAACCCGCTGCTGCCCCATCCTTCCACCTTACGAACACACCCATGTACGTTTCTATTTGTACAGACAACGAAAGGCGGTGTGCCACAGTTTGGGTGCAGCCTGAAATGAAGAAGCAGCATCCAGTTCTGTTACTTTGAATAGAGGAAGACGGCTGGCTGCTCCCTGATGGTGGCTACCAGCAATTCCATCAAACATGATGCTTCACTGTTGATGAAACTTCCATTTCTATTCACTATTGCCAAAATCTAAGAGCAGCAAATAAAAGTTACAGTAATGTATTTTTTTTATTCAAGTCCTCCGGTGTTTTGTTTCTAGTGTGATATAACACACACCCCAAAGTGAGTTTTTTTTATGAGAATAAGAGAATAATGTTTTAAGAGACGAAAAGAAGAGAGGAACTTTGTCCCCGCGTACCCCTCTTCCCCCAAGCATGTTTCACCTTGTGACTCACCGTGCTTCATATATGCTTGTTCCTCACCATCTTCCTGATAACAGCTCCCCCTGCTGACCGAACAACAAACATGTCGGGTGGAATCAAATTTGGAAGAGGAAAGTCCTTCACTTGTGGTGTAGGAAAAAAATGCAGTGAGAGCTGGAATCCGGACACGTCAGCAGGCACCACAGCTCTACCCTCATGCCCACCTTCCACGCCCATCCTACAGCAGCAATCTTCCCATTTCCATGTCCTCCTCACTCTGTCTATTTATCTATCTATCTAGCTATCCAGCTATCTATCTATCTATCTATCTCTACCCCCATTGCCTTCTGCTTCTGTCTCAGTTTGGTCACACTCAGGGCTCTGTGCCCCATTTCACAAAAGATCCAGCTGCAGTTGACCTTGTAACAATAAAAGAGATAATCTATTGTTTGTTCTGTAGCTGATATCCATAAATCAGGAGTAAGGAACATTGTTTGCATGCATGTTTTGAGTGCGTAAGTGTGTGTGCACTCTAACAGAAATCAAAGGGTGCAGTACAACACATTAGTTACACCGCTGGTTCGTGTTGGGATCGGTGTAGTCCCATAAGTATTAAAGACGAGTGAAACTTCACGTTGTTCCTCTCGGTAATAAACCTTGAATCCAATTACAATATGTTAAACGTCCTCGGCGGGGCCGTAAACATCTGTTCCCCGACACGTAGGCTGGAAGTGGGAAATTCGGTCTGCTCTGGCTTGATAAGCAGCCCCGACAGCACTGCCAGGACCAGGAAGTGTGGAACGTGTCGTGACGGGCGGCTCACGGGCCGGCCCAACCGGCAGTGATGGAGTTTATGATCGATGCGCCCATGCACTGGCAGCTGCTTTAGAAAAGAGAGGGAAGAAAGAAAGAAAGAAAGAAAGAAAGAAAAAAAAAAAGCTCATCATTTTTCTCCTTCCTGCCACCCGTAGAGCACCTCCAGTGCACAGATGCCCTGACTGGCAAGGTCTCGAAGTGCGGTAAGGCTTTTATAACGGCACTCCCTCAACACTTCTCACAGGGCACTCTGTTGTGGGTCAGCACCTTGTCTAGAGCCGTACGCTCTAGAGGACACTGGGCACAGTACACAGGGAACGTAGATGCATGACAGAACACGTCCCACTCCAGACCCCCCCTCCTGGTGGTCAGATGCATGATCTGGTTAAGTTTGCGAGAGTTTTGTAAAAGTTCTTCATCAAGCATGCTAGACCAGCAGTGGTGCTGTTGTTGTGTGTGTGTGTGTGTGTGTGTGTGTGTGTGTGTGTGTTCATGGTTGTGTAACCCACAACCATGAATCTAATTCCTATTAAAAAAGAGGATGCCATTCCTGGGGTTTTAACGCATTTATTGTGCAACTAAAGTAGTGCTGGATTGTCGTAATGGAATACAGTACGGGCCAAGAGTTTGGACCCACCTTCTCATTCAACGTGTTTTCTTTATCTTCATGACCATTTACATTGGTAGATTCTCACTGAAGGCATCAAAACTAAAGAAAGAAAACACATAGACCTGTGGCCTGTACTGTACGTCAGCAATTTTATGAAGGTTTTTATGAAGACAGTAAAAGGAATAGGCTACGTCTGATTACAGAAGCCCTGAGGATCTTGCCGTGCATCTTGAAAGGGATGAAATAGCCCTTTGAAATCCATGTTCAGTTGATAAACTGCTGGCCAGAGGTAGTCCGGCAGGAACGGATGTGACCTTTTGATAAAATCGCGTCTCCCCAGCGCTTTAAGTCGGGTCTGGGCTCGAGGGGGGAAGCGGGGGGACAGCGAGAGACAGATTGCGTGGTCACATGTGTGCATTTCGTACCGCGGCTGCGTGTTATGGGCCAGCTTGCTCTGCTGTGACTGTCACCGCAGAAGAAAGGACATTTTGCTCATCGTTTTGAGTGCATTCAGTTCAGTCCGCCGAGGCAGGTTGCGGAGAAGGTTTTTGTTTCGCCTTTGCCTTGTCTGGGGGAGGAACGGCGTTGCACAGCCTATCCCAGACCAGCCATGTTTACAGTTTATGGTCCTGTCAGCTCAGCCCGCGTCTTGTCAGGAAGCATAAGATGGTGAATGTGTGATCCAGCTCAGGACTCTACATACATTATCTGCCTGAGAAAACAGCTCTCGTGTTTCTGCTCACGAAGGATTACAGTAATTATTTGAGGAGAGATTGAACATGGACTGCTATTTATTTATTTCGTTGTGTGTGTGTGTGTGTGAATGATACAAATCTGCCTTCATTTGTGTTGTTTGAAGTGCTGAGTTCCTAATACGATAAAATTCGAGGAATTCATTTTAAAACATCATATCTTTGATGTGCACATGCTAAGCAGCTGTGGTGTGTCACTATTTGTTTATTTGTCTTAACAATATTTCTGGTTTGTAAAAATAAAATATACATGCACATGAAACATATAAAAGACATTATGATTAAAACAGTCACGTAACGATAAACAGATTTGCATAGATCTATGATAACGTAATTATTCAAATCTAAAATGGTTTCAGTAGCCTAGTGGGTAACACACTCGCTTATGTACCAGAAGACGACAAAGTCACAGGTTTAAACCCCATTTACTACCATCCCATGTGTCCCTGAACAAGACACTCCAGGGGGACTGTCCCTGTAACTACCGATTGAAACTACTGCAATTTTTTTTATTGACATTCTATACTGTTGTCAATGTTTAATGAATATAAGCAAAATCTGCAATAAATGGTTTAGGTAAATACTTTTTTGATCAATATTTGGGTTTTTTTAACAATAGGGTTGCAACGCAGCTTAGTTTTCACTGGTCTGTATTTGTGAAAACATCTGCATTAACATGCGCATGTCTGTTTTTTTTTACATACAGATAGGCGTGTGCCTCTTTGCGAATATGCTGCATGTGCATATACGTGTTAGTGTGCGAGCATGGAAATGTGTGGCGCGTGTGGCGGAGGTGAGCGTGAGATGAAGGCCACCCTTGGAGATGAGGCTGCTGCAGGTTCGGAGCTGCCTGTGCTGGCCGCCTCTCTCTTCTCTGCCAGCCTAATGCACGCAGGAGGCAGGCTGGCTAATCGCATGTCTCACAGCTCTCTGCTCCCATTACGTTTATTACCGGTCTAGCAGAACTGACAGAACCCGGTTTAAGCGGGAGAGCGAGGCAGAGAAGGGAGAGATGGGAAGGAGAGACGGGGGGGAAGAGACAGATACTAAGATGCTAAATACACCCTCCCTCCTGGGCCCAGATTACCCTGAGCTGAGACTCTGCAGGCTGGTAACACAGGTTGGATTTTTAAGATTACCCCTCCTCTGAGGAAAAGGGGGTCATAAAAGAGATGTAGACATTATCCGACTGGTACCCACCGAAAATTGCCCATTACAAAGTTAGTGAGATCTGAATGAGGCTCACAGGAGCGCTATTGATTTAGCTTGAGCTTCCCCAGCCACTGTAATGGGCTCAAGTCCTGCTACTGTACTGGCCACTGAACCTCGGCAACAAGGCGGCAACGTTCAAGATGAGTTTCTGATGGCCCTGCCGCAGCTGAGACCTGCCCAGAGTCTCCGTACGCAGCAAATAAAGCGGCTTATCAAAACACAGTTGTGGTAAAACCCTTAATTAGAAGAGAAATTGTACATGGTACATTAGTAAACAAGGCCTATAGATTTTACATTGCTACCTTGTGGTCTAAAAGAATCTTTTATTACATGGCATGCCACCAGAATGAACAGGTTGGATGTTTCAATTAAAACTATTGTTTAATTTAAATCCACCAATCCCTCTAAATAATATAGATTTTTGTACTGCATATAATAAATGTTTGTATTGGTTCTGGTGTCTTGTGTCACTTGTACATGGCAATGAAAAAGACACTATACCTGTGATCTGTGTTCTAAGCCTGAAAAAGGGGTAATTGGCTTTCATTTGTGGATCTGGACAAAAAAACACAGTACCAGTAGATGGCGCCAAATGTGATTTACTTTTTACATTTTACATTTAAGGCATTTGGCAGACGCCCTTATCCAGAGCAACTTACAACGTGCTTTCAAGTTACCATAGATGAAGTGAACAGTTCTGGTATTCAACTATGAATACAATCTTTTTATTCACTATGTTGTAGTTACTGTACATAATTTAGACAATAAGAAGGTTACAAGTTAATCTAAATATTCTCTAAAGAGGAAGGTCTTGAGCTGTCGTTTGAAGGTGCTCAGTGACTGAGCTGTTCTGACCTCGAGGGGAAGTTCATTCCACCACCGAGGGGCCAAGACGGAGAAGAGTCTAGATTAATGTCTTCCTTTTACCTTCAGAGATGGAGGGAGCAGGCGAGCAGTACTGGCGGCTCGGAGTATACGAGGTGCAGTGCGAGGTGTAATAAGGGCTGTGAGGTAGGATGGTGCTACGTTTGGCTTTGTAGGTCAGCATGAGTATTTTGAACCTGATGAGTGCAGTTACTGGGAGCCAGTGGAGGGAACGTAGCAGAGGGGTGGTGTGGGAGAATTTGGCAAGGTTGAAGATCAGTCGTGCTGCTGCATTTTGTATTAGTTGTAGAGGTCGGATGGTACATAGTGGTAGACCAGCTAGAAGGGAGTTGCAATAGTCCAGTCGTGATTTAAATTGTATTTTCTATTTAAATTGGTTTTGATATAGGGTTTGTCCTATATTCAGAATTAATTAACATTTTCTGGTAATACGCCCCAAAGGGTTTTTTTTTAGGAATGCTGTGTTAAGGTCTTCCACTCAATACTCTCTTCGATTAAAAAAATAGACGGGTGCATCTTCACACGAAGAAGCATAAAAGCTCATATGTTTTAAAATCCTTTCATTTCCTGTGAAGGACCAGAATCTTTGTGGGGAAAAAAATAAAGAAAGCTGGATCATTGTCTTAAGCCAGAAAGATTGCTTTCATTACGGCAGATTACACACAGCGGCGGTCCGACGTGGCTCTGAAAGTGACCCTGAGCCATCACACTCTTCAACCTCGCAATCAGATGCTCTCGCTGTCCCCCTCCCTCCGGCTCTCTCACTGTCTAGCTCTCTCTGGTCACGTCTCCTCTCGTGAACCCCATTGTTCATTTGTTTGTTTGTTCTCTCTCTTTTTTTCTTCTTTTCTCCCCGTCTGTGTACCTAGGCAGCCCGTTGAGTAACTTCTTTGACGTAATTAAACAACTTTTTTCAGACGAGAAGAATGGCCAGGTGCCCCATCCGCCTGGCACCCCCAACAAGCATGCGCCAGCAAACAGCAGGAGACACGAGGCTGAGCCTAATGACTCAAAGTGCCCTGCAGGCAGAGACAGAGCAAAGCTGGTGACCTCTATTGGGACACAGGAGCAGCCCTAGAGAAGAGCCATAGTAGATGTTTACAGTAGATTAACCCTTGACTTTCTCTTTCTTTGTATTTATTTCTTTTTATTCCTTTATTTTCCCCAGTTGGAAAATAGAGATTCAAAAATAATGTACATATAAACGCCAGCTGTTCTGTAAATATATATCCACTCTTTTTGGAAACAGGAGTATTTTGTATGTTGGAATTAATATGTATAGATACTATACGGAAAATACATATATATGTTTTACGAATAGCACATCTGTACATATCACCCCCTCTTCTCTTTCCCCTTGACATTCACCCCATAAGCCCCGCCCCCTCACATTATTACCCCATGCCTTTTCTTGTAGCATCCCGCTGCACCTTGTGATGACCTGACTTGTTTTTGCTACCAGGAATTATCCAGAAAACGTATTAAACCCTCCTCCTGCTCCCTCTTCACCCTGCACTGAGAGATGGACTTTAACTGACAGAAGTTACCACGGAAACGAACACTTCGCCCTGACTCTCACCCCCACTCCGAGCCTACTTACCCCTCGACACACATGTAGTGACCCGACACCCTCCTCTCCCATCCATCCTCCTCGCCAAAACAAGGACATAGAGACACAGACACACACGAGGACCGGAGGTGAGCTGTCACCACCACCATCAACACACACACTTGCACACACACACACACACACACACAGGTACCAACACACAACTCTGGGATGTATTTAAAAAAAGAACAGCAGCAGCAGCAGCAGCAACAACAACAACAAAAAGACTTAAAAAGTGAACTTTTGAAGAGGACGTGTGATGGTGCGGAGCGTCTTAATGAGATTTCTGGATTGTATTGTTTCTATTTTAATGTAGACTTTCTTTTTTTCACTCACTACCATTTCTCCAAGAAAGGGACTGGTATCCTTGTTTCCAATTGGATGAAACGGGGTGTGGGCGGAGCCAGAATGGCGCGAGATGACCCAAAATGAATGATCTGTTCTGTTGTACAGACCGAATCCACTTCTTCTGTAAAACGAGCGAATAACGTCTATAGCTGTGACACTGTTTAGTCATGATGTAGTACCGGGTTCAGTTCTTGTGTTGCCACATTTTTATTTTGTATTAATTTATGAATCTTTTCTTCCTGTTAGTTCGGGTATTCTCTTCATTTGATTCTATGTTCCTGATATTGATTTTTTTTTTTGTTATTGTTTGTTACTGTCTTGATGACCAGCAGTAGGAATTGACAAAAAAAAATAACAGTGTTAAATGCAATTGTGGATATTTTTCTATCATTCCTTATTTATTCATTTTTAATCATGGACTCGTTTCATTAACTAATTTATTATCACTTGGCTATGTATATGAAACACAAGTGTTAGAAGAATTGAATGTTATTTATTTACCTCCTTGAGTGTTTGTAATGGGACAAAAGGCTTTTTTTTGAAAAGGAAGAAGAAAAGAGAAGAAAAAAAGACTTTCCTATGTCCTGGTTTATGAGAAATATGTGAACATTGACAGATATTTCTTTTTTTGCTCCTAGCTTCAAATGAAATGTAGTATATGTTAAAAAAAATAATTTACCAGTAATTTAAGAATGTAGACTAGCCTCCTTTGAGGAACCAATCTCTTGATATTTGTCAGTTTCATATCATTGTGCGTGTACGATGGATTGAGACAAAAAGCAACTCTTGAATCAGTTCTCTTGTATATAGACGAAATTTTAATTTGTTAAATACGAAGGGGATTCCTGCTCTTGGCTTTAATCTTGTAATCCAGTGTGCATGTCTGACACGGGCTTTTCTTTGCATGGCGTTTAGTGTAATAACTGTTTAAAACTAAAAAGAACGGAAAAAAAACCTCCAGTAGTTTTACCTGTTTTTTTTTTCCTTCTTTGAAAGACCTCTGGCCTTTTCTGAGTATTTTCTTTTTCTGTTATATGCTTTCTTTTCTTCTCTACATGTTCCCCTCTTTCCCTGTCCTCCAATGACTTGTGCACAATGTTGAGAGATGCCTCTTCCTTTCTTTCTGTCTCAGAGAAAGGGTCAGAGATCCTGCTACTCACACAATCCCAGCTGGGAGACATGGGACAGAGATTTTTGTCAAGACACAGAGCAATACCTATTGTTACCCTTCCTATTTTATACAGTAGACAAAAGCAAGACGGACTAAAGAAAATATCCAACCAGAAGAGAACATGAAAAAAAGATCAAACTTTGTCGATACGGAGCAGGACAGTAATGGTGTAATCCCCTTGTAACATAACTGTGAGCAACTTCAACAAATAAACTCATTCAGTTACTAGGTACGTGTGTTGCACCCCAAGTGTGATTTTTTTTCCCTCGCAGGGCGAGCAAATGGTGACGGGTGCAGTTTACTGCTTTCTCCTACCTGGTTTTATGAATTATTCTTTAATTAAGTAGGCAGAACAAAATAACCACTATTGGTTGAATTTGGAGTAACAGGGCAGACTGATGATTGTCCTTATGTGGTAAGTGATTATTTTTTTTTTATGTTTTACCCTTGTGTTGAACTTTGGATTATAGTAATACTCAGAATAGTACATGCTAATCCGCAGTGCCCTGTGGCTTTGGAAAACAATTAATACATATTTTTAAATTGTAGCTTGAAATGTGAAGATTATTGTGATCTTGTAACAAATATTCAAAATCTGAGGCCTCTTGGGGTGAGTAAAAAGTTGCAGCATAATGTGTTTAATGATTTGCATATGTTGATGAGTAAGTGACCAGGTCTCCTTTTTTCCGGACAGGTTATCAGAATTGTCTGGGCAGCTTGTCTACGTGCATATTCGTTCTGGTAATACAAACGACGTTCTGGTAGCGTTCGCTCCCCCATGTGGAATCTTTGTGAACCCACATCCCTGCAACTGTTTTCTTTTTTTTTTTTTTTTTCAGGGCATAAAGGTACAAACAATATATCTCTTTTTGTGGAAACTGGGTCCAAATGGGTCATACAGTGTAAAAGGTTGCTGATCCCTGTCATATACCTGTATTTTACACACACACAAACAATTCACACATTCTGTACATTCATCATGTAACAGAACTGCTTGGATTTTATATTATTTTATTTGCTGGGCGTCTTAAATAATCTCACATACCTTCTTTAAATAGAAAATGTCAATCTTCATCCTCCAGTTTACACATTTTTTCTTTTGTTAATAGTTTAAAATATTAACTATGTAAGAAGAAACTTCAGCTTCGTACAGACAGAGCGTCTCTCCATAGTAAAAGTAGAGTGAGGCATGATAGTGAGTCTGTGATGCAACCTGCTGGCTGCCATTGCAAGCAGTGGCCACCAGGGGTCAGCAATGTCCTGCGTTTTTTTTAAACACACAGTAGTGCCTCTATTGTCCTTTACAAGCTCTTAAGAGTCTTTGAGCATCCAGAGTGTTTGTCCAAACGTAGCACTGTGCTGTCAATGCAGAAGTCCATGCATCTTCTCAAAGACTTTCTTTGTCGGTGTCCGTCCAGCACTCTTCTCGTTCTGTCTTCACACTCTGGAGCTGACGTAGAGAGAGCGCAGCCTGCGCGCTAATGTCGCCTCCAGCTCATCCAGCGGGGACTCCCTCCCAGGCCCCCAGCGTCCTCCGGCCCCCAGGATCAGCACTCTGAAGGCCTCTGTCTCCAGCAGCTCAGCCATGTGCTTCAGGAAGAAGCCCTCGCAGTACAAACTCAGCTCCAGCGCACCATGAGCCTGAAATAAATACACATGGAAGCCCATGCAGCTGAGTGATAATGCTTTTGCAATATACCATGCATTTGTCAAATTCTGTACTTCTCCAATGGCGCATTCACTAAGAAAGCATTGTACAGTGCATCGCTTTTTCCACATTTTGTTACAGCCTTATTCCAAAATTGATTAAGTCCATTTTTCCCTCAGAATTCTACACCCTAAAAAGTTTACTTGAGGTTTTGGCAAGATTATTAAAAATAAAAAACTGTACGTAAGTATTTACAGCTCAATACTTTGTTTATGCTCCTTTAGCAGCAATTACAGCCTCAAGTCTTTTTGAATATGATGCTACAAGCTTGGCATAACTATCCTTCGCCAGTTTGGCCCATTCCTCTCAAGCTCCATCAGGTTGGATGGGAAGCGTCGGGCCACAGCCATTTTAAGATCTCTCCAGAATATTTCATCAAAGGATCTGGGTTCTGGCTGGGCCACTCAAGGACATTCACAGAGTTGTCCTGAAGCCACTTCTTTGATATTTTGGCTGTGTGCTTAGGGACGCTGTCTTACTGAAAGATGAACCTTCGCCCCAGAGTTCAAGAGTGCTCTGGATCAGGTTTTCATCCAGAATGTCTCTCTGCACATTGCTCTCCCAGTTCCTGCAGCTGAAAAACATCCCCACAGCATGATGCTGCCACCACCATGCTTCACTGTAGGGATGTAATGGCCTGGCGATGAGCAGTGCCTGGTTTCCTCCAAACGTGACGCCAGGCATCTGTTTCTCATGGTCTGTAAGTCCTTTGGGCAAACTCCAGGCGGGCTGCCGTGTGCCTTTTACTACAGAGCAGCTTTTTGGCCACTCTACCAAACAAGCCTGATTGGTGGATTGCTGCAGAGATTGCTGTCCTTCTAGAAAGGCACCTGAGCTCAATTTTGAGTTTCATGGGGAAAGATGTGAATACTTATGACATTCATTGTGCATTCTTAATTGTTTTCTTTTTAATACAGTTAATAAGTCAACTTTTTCACATTATCATTATGGGTGTTGTGTGTAGAATTCTGAAGAAAAAAAAATATTGAATACATTTTGGAATAAGGCTGTAACATAACAAAATGTGGAAAAAGTGAATACTTTCAACATGCTGTATGTACGTCTACTGTTATTGCTGAACGACGTCGTGTAACAACTCACCTTAGCAGTGCGGTAGATGCTGACGGCATTTTCTAAGTCTATATTCTGGGCGCAGACCAACTCGCAGTGTCTCTGCAGCGGCCCCAGCTGGAACAGGCTGGCTGCTGACAGCAGCTGCGTATGATGACGCGGTCCAAAATTAGACATTTTTACCTACATCTTTAGAAGAAAAAACGGTTTTCTTGCCCAGACCGTCTGCTGCACCTACCTCCAGCACATCAGACACGTTGGTCTTCAGGGCCTCTGTCCCTCCACAGTACAGATAAGACATCATCATCTGAGGATGAGGAGAACATAGCAGTTAGTCACACACTGTGGCTCACTTGGCTGGTCACAGAAAGCACTCTGTAGCCATCTTACATGAAACACGTTGTATTTGAGATCGCTGATCTCAATTTCCTGTGTCCCATCTGACATTCCTGAGGTTAGCAGACACTTGAACCTGGTGATGTGTTAATCATTTTCGTCAGTCTTACTTCACTAGTAATAGATAGCTAGATCCCATCATATCTACACCCACCTTTCAGAAACTGTGATCAGGAGAACTCTGTGTCCGTAAAATGGTTTCCCCTCCACCAGGAAGGTGACGTCTGACATCTCCTGGTTGTTCAGGAAGTGGCGGTCTGAACGAGAAGAGAAATGAACTGCGATCAACAGGTGGCTCTGGCACTTCAGTAACTCCTTCAGGTGTCTTCCTTACCCAGCTGAGCTGAAAGCGAGGCCTTTACTTCAGGGATGGCTGGCTGGGGGGCGGAGCCATAACAGTGGCTGAATATGCAGGCCAGCTGATGAGTTATAGCATCATTCTGCTGCAGATGGAGGAGGAGGTTGAAAAATTTCATTCACATGATTACCGCTTTAATGCAACTTCATCCACAACATCCTTCATACTCCTACCTTACTGGTTCTGAGGATATGGAACATGAGAGGAAGGCCTAGACTGATCAGCTCTTCGCAGTAGTCTTCCTCTCTGATGGTGGTGAAGTCTCTGAGCAAGGACAACATGACTTGCAGCCGGGTCTGCTGCTGTGCGCTGCGCAGGGACTCCAGCCATACGTGGAGCTTCCAGGGAACACCTGCACAAGGTGTTTATTCACCATGAATATAAAGATCAGCCGGTCACTGTTTAACGTAGGCCAGCATTTTTTTATATCTTCTGGATGGTTCACCTAGATTCCTCAGCTCCATGGTGACGTCCAGGTAACCATGTTCTGCGCTGTAGAAGGAAGCCTCCTGCAAGGCCTTCATACGGGCCTTACACAGCCGAGGGATGCTGCAGTCGGACAGGCTGCCGGGGCTGGGGGACTGGGAGGGGCACCCAGAGAGACAGACCCCATTACTTCTGATGTCCTCCTCGTCATCGCCCTCTACTCCCTCTGCCAGGATCTCCTCCAGGGACAAAACGTCCTGTTTCACCTGCTGTGGCTGAGACAGCAGCTTCCTCAACACGTTCCTGGAGTGCAGCAGGAGAACAGTCAGGGTTAAAGTAGGGCAACGTGCGATAACAAGAGGTCACTGCCATTTTGAGCGATAATGTCTAAATCCCAACACTAGAGGGAGCCCAACTACCACCATTTGAGAACCAAGAAAATGTGAGCACCAAAAAATATAAGTAATATACTTTATCACACAGTTATAAGAGATAATCAAATTTTCCTATAAACTGTCTTAAACCACACAAAATGTCCCAATTTAGTTATAAGCCCCTGGGCCGAAAAAAATCCTCTACAACCAGTCGAGTCTCTAGGTATTAGTCTAGAAATAATTGATTGAAGTGTATGAATTAATTTTTAATAAAAGATTATCGGCGCGTTTTAACAACGCTGAAATATAAGACGCTGTAATATTGAGTATTATTTGTGTTGGAATATCAGCAGTGCGACGGGGGACGAGGGTAATTATGTCCATACCTGTGCCCGTGGGCAGCAGCGTGACTGAAGCAGTTCATGTCCTCGTACAGAGATGACGTCAGCATGTTACTGTCATGGGCCCTCAGCAAGGGGTCGGCGCCACGAGCCAAGAGGAGACAGACCATCTCATAATTGCCTAAAGGGGGGAGAGGGACGGAGAACATTAAATCATCGTAGGTTGCAGAGCGAAATTGAAAACAGGAAGATGAAATGGAAGAAAAAAAACTGTTATTTGGGCGGGTGGGTCAGGCGATGCAAGGCCACATGAGCGGAGCAGCTGTGCAGGCCCTGCGCCACTGTGGTCGCCCCTCGCCATCCAACTACGCAAGGCCTCGCTCGAATCCCGCAGCGGAATGTGACCCACAGGCTTAAAACCGACCACAGCCAGTGCACTCGCTCAGCATTATACCCCAACAGGCCCGGTTCAGTCATCTGCCCCTGGCTAGAGCGCATTTCCAGCCCCGCCGCCTGTATTTTTAGCTGCGTGAATCAGAGCGAGGACCAAGGTCTGGTCGGCGGTGCTCACGGGTGGCACGGGGACGTGTGCCCGCCTGTACCCACCTGCTGCTGAGGCCAGCTGGAGAGGGGTGTCCGCGGAGCACTCCTGTCCATTTCGGACCGCTGCGCCCTCCACGTTTGCGCCGGCGTCCAGAAGGAGCTGCAGACATCAAATGTCTATTAGCTGTGCATTTATCTTCACACAGGACCGTCTCCAATAAAAGTCATCCCCAATCACAAAAAATATACCTAACTACTGCTGGGTCCTGATCCAGAAAAATTCATTTTGTTTTGCAGCATATTGAAAATAATATTATACATAAGGCAAATTTTGAAAGTGGGTTTCTTTAAACTGCAGGGATAAAGGGCCGTGGTCCACATGTCCCACTGTACCTCACCTGCACCACAGAGATATGGCCGTGCAGCACCGCGAAGGTCAGGGCAGCCCAGTGACGACTGTCGGGGTGAACAGATGGGTGTCTTGGAGAGCAGACTGGAACCTGTGGAGAGGGGGAACGCTCTTTACTCTACACACGCCGGGGCAACGTTGATTTAGGAGTCAGCGAGCTGAGGGATAGTCTTTCTTTACCGCCATGTCCGGGTTGGCTCCGGCGTCGATTAACATCTGGACCAAAGCTTCATCTCCCGCAGAGCAGGCATACATCAGTGGGGTCATGCCCTGCGTTAGAGAGAGGCGGTCAGCCGTTAGGGGTTAAATGAGACAATAAAACATTTTCAAACAAGAAAGGGCTGATTGCTGGTTATCTCTTTCTTGGAGAGGAGAGACTGACCCATCCAGCCTTTTTTGTTGGTGTGTAATTATTTCTGACACCCAGAAGATGAATGATATTCTTATTTTTAAAAAAGCTACATAAGGGAGGAGCCCATCTGGATGATTTAAACTCAAACTTTCTGATATGTATTTGACAGTAACGGCCACTTGAAATGCTTACACAAGAATTAAATTCTTAACAGCAATACATTTTTCTGAAAGTATACATTATCCAAAACTGCCCAATCTGGCAACCCTGAGTAAAAGGCCCTGCGTCCCCCATTCTTCTTTTTCTGCTTCAAATACCACAAATATCACTATAGCAGTCATCTCTGCTCCACCTCATATCCCCCCTCATGTCATATTTTCAAGCCCCCTTTTCATTGCCCCTTAAACAAATTGGAAAAAATAGCCCCTATGTAAACTCACAGGTCATTTAAATTCATTAGGCTTATGCACTTCCTCTGTCATTAGTAGTTATTTTCTGGCCAACCAATCCCTGCTGACCTGATATTTTCCCAATGCTGAATGGTATTGGGACACATTGAATCAAGTCAGGGTCACGGCTTGGTAGAGAGTAGTTCTTCACTCAAAAAGTCAGCAGCTGCCTTATGGTCAGAAACTGACACAGAAAAAGACCATTTTCTTACAGAGTATTTACTAATAAACTGACCGGCACTACTCCATCAAAAACCCCACCAGTACATTTACGATTTAATTCCACATTGTGTTATGGCATGGTGTGTCTGTACCTGGTCGTCCATGCTATTCACACCATCTGGACCCAGCATCTGGATGGCCTGGCCAATCAGGTCGGTCCGTCCGCAGTTGAGCATGCGGAAGCCCAGGTCCAGCTGGAACTTATCTGTGGCAGCTTTGGCATCCAGGCGTCTGAAGGAGCTGAAGCAGCATTCTGGCCTGGGGAGGGGAGGAGAAAGACAGATGAACGGGAGGAAAATGAAAGAAGGCCATGTGTGTTTATATTCGCTTCACAAATAAATACAATGTCAAAATACGGGCCACGTTTTGACGTGTCCCTGGAAGCTGAAAATACAGTCCCTGACAAAAGACTTGTCGCTTGTATACAAATTGTCTGAAAATATATTTCTAATCAAGATTTTTGTTTTTTACAAGAAATGGCTCATTTTATTCCCAACAGCTTTTGTAATGTTTCAGTGTCAAAAAGTATTCTAATATTCAAAGCTTGGTAAAGCCCATTGAGTCCATTTTTGCAAAGACATAAGTGTCTTTCAAATCTTTTGTCAGTGAAACTAATTCGTTTCAACATCATTGATTAATTGATTAATGAAAAGTCAGGATAATAGCAGGTGGCTCTACAAAACAGATAAGGAGTACACGTAAGGAGTAATATTTCAGCATAAAATTAAACAAAAGCTGAGCAAGGGGCGCAAATTTGGGCCACACTAAAGTTTCCTGTCAGCGGCGTTATTGCAGCAGGGGTCAGCCAGAAGCACGGGGCATGTGTCGGTCTGGGACGCTTACTTCAGCAGCCGGGGCTCGCAGTCCAGCCCGGGCAGGAGCAGCCGGGCCGTCTGCCGGACATCGTCGCTGTCCACCATCAGGCTGCGGCGGTGCTCGGCGTGCACGATGGCCACGCGCATCCACTCCATCAGCGGGGGCATCAGCAGGAAGGGCCTGAGGAAAGAGGGATCTCGTGAACATGTTGCCCGTGGTACCTGGGTCGGTGATGGCCTAGCAGGTAAGGAAGCCGGTTCGAATCCCGAAGCACCAAGGTGCCCCTGAGGTGCCGGGCGCCTGTCATGGCTGCCCGCTGCTCACCAAGGGAGATGTATCACAATGCCAATCACTTCACTTTCACTGTACTAATAAAAGCTGCATTAAGTAATGTGTAGGCCTGTGTGTTTAGGCCTGCTGAAACGTCTTCATCCTGAACAAGGCACAAGCCTGTTTAAATCCTGGAGTCTGCGGGGGCCGACCGGGCCAAATACAGGGGCGGGGCTGGAAATGCGCTCTAGCCAGGGGCAGGATGGCTCGCGTCTTTCAGCAGCCTCTCACACTCCTGACCCTGCGCAGTAAAACACAGCTGCTCCCGCATACTAACACACACAGCCACACAGATGCAGTAACAAGGAATCCCGTAAAATCAGGGTAATCATCCTTTTTATTTTCATATTTACATTTCCAGACGTATTTAGTCTGAATGGCGACTTGTTAGTGTGAGATAATGGGGGTAATAAAGGTGGAGACGGAGTCTGATTGATGGGAATAGGTGGGGACCACTCTGGAAAAAGCCAGAAATGGAATGGAATACAGATGCTGTGCACTTTGCAGACCAAAAAAAAAGAAGAAGAAATAAGAACTGGTGTAGTCATGGACCACCGAACACTCTTCTGGTGGCCAGGATGACCGTATCACGCTCTCTGTCCGAGGGAGAAGGTGGCGGAGAGAGATAGGCGGCACGCGTTTCTACGAGGAAGAGCGCTGAAGAATGAAAGGGTCTAGCAGGGGAAGGAGATTAAAGGCAATGAAAACTCAGAGCGGCGATTACCCACGGCTACGGGAGGGGAAAGATAAAGGTGGAGAGAAATTCCATTAAAAAAAGATAGATTTAGAGGAGGAATGGGAGGTTTCAGGAGATAGCAGGTCTCAGAATGCCTGAGTTCCTTCTTTTTCTGTTGCTCGCTGTTGCCTTTCGTATTGACGGCGGATAGAAGCCGCGACCCTCTCAGAGTAACAGAGTTCAGGATCATCAACTCTTCTTCATCCCTCATCGCACACATTCTCACGGGCAGAGGGGGCAATGATGAGGGCCGCATCGCAGAGAGAGCGCCACCAGGCTGATGGAAATGAAAAGAATCACAAAGATCCAGCCGCTTATAATGGTGAACAAATGCGCGAAGAGGAGCGACGGGAGGAGGACAGACGTGGGGAGGGGGAAACCATCTACAAGGGCGTCTTTGAAGATGAGGAAGGACGCAGACCCTCGGCAGCTGCTGGGGTATACGATTCGTTTGGAGGATCAAAACGTCCTTGAGTCTGGAAAACAGCCACAGACGACATTAATGAGGTCTATGCAAATGCTGGAAGCCCCTCCACCCCAGACTGAGGAACGTACGGCACGAGAGGAGATAATGTGATGTAATTCAATCAATACATAAAAAATCAATACATTTTACAAAACAAATATGTAAAATATATATTTTATAAAATGCTTAACATTTTATAAATGATATACAGTAATTGTATTATAAATATAGATATTTCTAACACATTCCCATCTTTTCCAAGCAGCACATACTGTAAAGTTCTCCTTCATTTATCCGAGTGGGCTGTTAACTGATAAAACGTCATGATGGTAGTGCACATCAGGCGGAGTAAATCTGTCAGAGGAGCAGCTTTAGGCACCCTCCAAAATTACTGACACGTGGATTACTGACCATCTCTAAGAAGACATAAATTTGGATTATTATGATGAGAACGCGGCTAAAAGTGCGTATGGATATCTATGTGATTAACCACGTCCTGCCCTCTGGTCCCGAGCTGTAGAAGTCTTTCTGTGTACTCTCTCACAGCCAGTAAAATTCAATCTAGAAAGTGTGTTTGAGCATGTGTGTGTGTGTGTGTGACTCAGTTGCTGACTATAGGAATATTTATGACCGGTCAGTAAGCAGTGTTTAAACAGCACTTGTGGGTGGGTTTTTCTGCTCAGGAATGAGACGAGTGTGTGGGGGTGGTGAGTCTACGTGGATCCCGGTGAAACGCTCACGTGCGTGAGCGTTTGTGTCTGAGTTCTGCAAACACTCCCACAACGTATCAGCGCCGTATTCCTAGAACGGCCAGTGAGTTCTCGGTGAAAGCGTTCCCACACCAATACACACCCACACACAGTTGGCCCAGGGCCCGGGGCTTTTCCAATAAAGCTCTTCCACTCCTAAATGCACGTATTGATCTCATAAAAGCTCTTATCCCTAAAAAGGACAATAAAACTTCCCGTTAACGCTTCCAACCCCCCGTATTGATGGGTGGTGCGTTCCACTCCAGGCCTGCTGTTATTTGGGTGGAACCGAAACAAGGGGGGGGGGGGCAGAAACTCAAACCCAGTTCTGGTTCTTTGTTATGGGGACACTGAGACCCCTTGAGCCACAGATGGAGCACGTCTGGGTTTCTTTCCTTGTTTGGTCGGACCTCTGGTCACGCCTCTGCACTGACCCCCTGCTCCTGTCTCAGGCTCAAGTTCACCCGTGGCCTTCGGCCTGAAACCGAACCTGGCCTGCTGCCCACATCAAAGCTGTGATTCACACTCTGCAGTGAAACAAGGGGGCAAATGCTTCATGTTCCTCATCCCGGTCATGACCACACACACACAAACGCTGACTTGTGTAACCATGAAAATCACAAAATGTACTACTGTCAATATGTTAATATGAAAGTGTTCCATATGACTGTGATAAAGTGCCAGTCCAACAAATTTCCGAAATAAGTCCAATATCCCACAGTAGTTGGTCGGGGGCTCTGAAACAATCTGAATAGCAAGTAAAGCCCCTGGGAACGTGGGTGTTTGGTGAGGGGTTGTGTGTGGGGTCTGTGTGCTGTTGTCTCAGGCTTTCGGCCCTTTGATTTACGTCTTTAGGGGCCGGCGCTCTAATTACTGTGAGTTTAGTAAGACCCCCTCCCCCTGTGAGACGTAATGTACGCTAGCGCCTGTGTATGAATGCTCCAGTGCGTGAGAAGAATGTTCTGAGTGTATTTCACCTCAGCAACCTCCCCACTTAACGTCCCACCGCCATGCTGACCCTTCACCCCGCAGTGTGACCTCCAGACACTCTCCACCGTACACAACTGACAAGACTCCTTGTTGGCAGGAGTGTGAAGGGATCATTTAATTTTCTCGTGTGTGTGTGTGTGTGTGTGTGTGACCACACAGAAAGGCCCGTGGTTTTGGTTTCAAAACCAGGCAGCACCAGGCACACAAAGGAACTACATTCAGATCCCATGACATGAAAAAACGGGGTGCTTCTCCTGCCCTACCACACACACACACACCTAAATTCTTGCATTTACTCACACATACAAGGAGACCATAAAGTGTACGGCGCTGGGAGGTAGTGTTTCTGTAACAGGGCGGGCGGGGAGGGTGTCGCTCGCCCTTTGATGTTAGTTAGAGGAGCACCTTTGTTTTGCCTTGTGCGCATTGCTAATGAATGCCAGGCCTCAGAAAGTATGCGGGCCATCTGCGAGGTGTGTGCGTTAAAGGGTGTTCCCTATCTCTGCCATCACGTGCAGCCTGTGTGAAGAACACAACAAGAACGCAAAACTGCCACCTGACGCCGAGCTCCCACACACAGGCTCCCTGGACCTCTGCCACGTCTGAGCTGCCCAGACTGGCATTTTAACCGTATCTGCGGGACGGCAGTCTTCCCCTTGGTGTGTGGATGCAAAGAAGAGTCCCCAAAAGAAGCGTTCTGCGTCTGATAAAAAAAACTGAATCTACGTCTCAGGGAAAGAACAAAGATTACAGCGTATTGTTTCTTTTCATCCCCTGACAGACATGCTCTCTCTCAGCACCCAAGGCTAAATTAAATTATAACATTAATAATGGACACTGTGTTATAAAGAACCTTTTGGACTAAATAGCATTAACATTTTTTTTTTATCTGAATCAAATTGCTGGTAACTGTAAGGTCAACCAGATGCTTCAATGAACCATTCCTAACCAATACGCATATCATTAATCCTGTAATTGGACTGTTTTAGGACAACAATGGAATAGGTCCTCACAGGTTTAATGGTCATCAGCACCTTTATCAGACCCCCTCCAGCTACTGAAGGTCCCAGAAAAAGCAGAATAAAAGGTGTGACCATCAGGTGTAAAGCTCCTTTATGTGTTTATGTTGGGGGGGGGTCTTACTCACCTCTCCTTGCTCAGGGCCATTCGGGGAGGGTCCAGGTTGGGGTTCTCCATGGACTCCATCTGTGGGCATCGCAGGAAGTAGTAGAGAGTGTGCAGCGCGTCGGGCAGCCAGGTGACAGTCTGCTGACGTACGTGGCGGGCGGGGCTGAGGCCGGGGCGCACAGCGCTCAGACGCTGCATGTGGTGCATGGCCCGCGACACCAGGTCACCTGAGTGAGACGCATTGGTGGGTCATTGGCTGACGAATAGATACCTCACGGCACTATTTCCAGTAAATGGATGATGGCGTGATGCAGCGTGATGTAATGACCTGATCTCACAGTAATGAGTAATGAAATACACACACAGAAGCAGTGATAAAAAATGAAATAATCATAATACTAACAAAACAGAATTGCGTAACTGCTTTAAAAGTACTAAATCAGACCAGAGACCAGAACACAAGATGACGAGGGGGTTCAAGGTTCCATCTAGAGTTACATTTAATGTGAAAAGAACACCTGAAACCAAAGACACATTTTCCACTTGCATCCTCAAAAAAAAAGAACTGATTTATTCCCCTCCTGCGCTTTCCGGTTCTCCAGATTGAAAAAGACAGAGCCGACCGCGGCCCGCCATCCTCCCCTCCCACCTCACATAAAAGAGATCCACATGAGATGCAAATATGGAAACGGGAGGATGTTGTTCTGGCTGGGACCAGCGATCCGGCACCCAGGGGGCTCTTCAGCGTGGGGGCTGAGGACGGCCACGTCTCCAGAGGACCAATCGCAGCCAGGAGGAGTCCAAACCGGCGGCGGAAATGCATGAACGCTACCTTGGCCATATCCTGCCGTACATGAAAGGGCCGGCACTTAGTGGCTCGCCCACAGTGGGCCGAGTCATTTCGTTTGTGGGAACTTGCAGCGGCCGTTTAAAGCGATTACGCCCCAAGTCAAGCTCCGCAGCAACGTGGCCAGAAGGGGGTCGGCGGGAAGCCGTCATTAAACTCAAAACTGGGTCCTCGGTCTCAACTGAGGGGACTTTTTGTAGCCACTTTGGCGCTCTGGGAGTCTCAGAGGTAATCACCAGGCTCCGGAAGACTTTTTTCCACGGATACGGACTCCCCACGGGCCACCTTTTAAATATTAAACGCTGCCCCTTCTATTTCACCTAGAAGTCTATCCCTAAACCTGAACGCCTTGGCCCTTCTTAAGCGGATAGTGGCCTCTGATTATAACCGCGATCGCTTCGATGTCTTCATTTGACCGAATGCCCCAGTTGCTCTTTCGTGGACAAATATTCCCTCTGTGTGCCGGGTGCGAGGCCCTGGTGTTTGTTCAGTATGGGTGCCCAACGGCACCGGCGGCAACGATTCCGCACAGATGCCCCACTGTCTAGGCCCGGCTCCAGGGCAAGGCACACTCCTCGCACACTCGCCCCTGTGTGTGCGCGCCGGAGAAGGTGCCAGCGTAGCCCGACAGGACCAGAGGGGAGCGCACAAAGGGGTCACTCAGAGCGCCGGCATGGCGGCTGGTGAGAAAATAAATGCCCCGACCAGCGAGAGGCTGGCATGAAGGTGCCCTTGTGATGATGGGACAAGCAACAGAGTGTTCGAGTCATTTGCAGGAGGAAACGTGGCCCCTGTCCCACGCTCCCGCCTGCAGCGGGCCCGCGGCCCCGAGAGCAAACTCCGGGCAGGGCGAGCAGGTAGGGCTGCACAACAGCGACAGAAGCAATTCATTCAGCCCTCAGGAAATATCACCTTTACCTCCAAATTCGAGCATGACAGCCAGGAGGAGAGGGGGAACACATGAATTATGCACCACCCAAATGAATGGCGTCCAATGTAGGAGAAAACAAGTGTAATGCATGGACGAAACAAATGCTGCAACTCCCACACGCTCGGCATTGCTATGGACCCCGACTACCCCTCCCATAGACTCTCATGTATTCTCCTTGTCCCATTATTGGTCTCTATTTGTTGGTATTCATTTTTGCCACTATCCTTATCATTTTACAAACCTGAAATAGACAAACTTCCCTCCAGCAATCACTGTACATTTACATTTACATTTTAGATTTACGGCACTTATCAGACGCTCTTACCCAGAGCGACTTACAACCAGTAGTTACAGGGACATTCCACCCCGGAGACACTCTAAGGGACACAATGGTAGTAAATTTGAACCTGTGACTCTGTAGTCTTCTGGTTCATAGGCGAGTGTGTTACCCACTAGGCTACTACCACCCCATTTGAATCTGTCTCTATTTATTTAAGTTTAGTTTTGGCATTATAAGATCACTTCTTAGCACTATTTCTGTCTAAATTGGACATGTCTTTTGGTTCAAGTCTTACTAAAATAAGAATGATGCACAATTATTACATTTTAAACCTGAGACCTTTTGGACCCACAAGAATGTGAACACCACACAAGTGTTCATGGGCAGACTCTTCTAGAACCCTGTAATACATCCCTATTGTTTCTCTGGAACAGAGGGGATTTCTGACAGAAGCTGGGAGGAACAGAGCACTAAAGATGTCAGGTCCCAGTGAAGCTGACATTAAGGGGGCGTGACTCAGTATCGGCCACAGACTGGCAGGGGTCCCACCTTCCGGCCCTTCAGATAAGCCTGAAGCATTAGCACCCTGAGATCACCCCCACCTCCCCTTGGACAGACAGACACTGAGGGCGGTGGGACCCCCTTACCAGACTGCAGCATGGCCACGTTTCCTGAGGCCACACTTCCTTTCCTTTCTGGTCATTCGCTGATTCCTCCCTCTTAAGTCGTGTGTTTGGAGACCAGACAAATCGTCCCCTATCCTCGGGAACAGGTTTGGGTTTACTGTTTACCTTCTATGAGGAATATAATGGGCCTATCATCTTGAAGAAGATAAATGAATCCCATTATCACCTTCTCCACACGCTGTTTGCTGAAACAACAGCAGCGTGTCCTGCAGGAATCAGCCATTTCTGGCACAACTTCCACCCGTCCTGCTTCTCTTCCACAGACACCAGACAGCTGGATGCAGCTGGACGTTTGAAACTGACAGTATCAATAATCCCCACTAACATTTGCTGTTACGCTGGCAAAATAAACCGCCCTACTCAAATGCAATAAAGGGAATTTACAAGGCTTTTACTCCTAATCCATGTCTACAACTGAAACAGCCCTGAATACACAAACATCGATTTGATTTTAAAAGCCCCCAGTGGTATACCGAACACGAAAGGAAAATTTCAACTGGCCGTGTGCTCTTAAACATTCATGGACGTGTTTATATATAAATCAGAGCATTTCAGCATGAACAAGAGAAGGAAATCCTTTTAGGGGGGATCTGCTGCGGAAGTACCCTGGGTCCATGTAGGCAACAACAAAAGTGATGACCTTTCAACCTCTGTTGAACCATGTATTTCCAGATGGGAGCCGGTTTAAGAGTATAAAAATGATGAAACAAACAAATATAAAAACTAAAGGCATGCTGGGAACCAGCGCATATTAACTGGTCTGACCTCCAGACTGACATGCCGGTGAGCGGCTGACTGGGACCGAGAGGTCAGACAGGATGATGGAGGGGAAGTTACTCACTGAGCTCAGAGATGCTGCCCACGCAGGTGGCCAGTAGGGCCTGTTCGAGAGTGCGCAGCTCCAGCTGAGCGTAGGCGTCCTCCCTGCTCTCCACGCCGGACTGCTGGCCCTCTGTGTATGGACTGAAGTGGGCAGGTAGAGACAGCACACCTTGAGAGACGGAAGAATACGTGAGTCAGAAATCTTCAAAACAACGGAATGGGAAAGAACATAAAAACATTTACATTTACGGCATTTATCAGACACCCTTATCCAGTATCAGTAATTACAGGGACCTACAGGGATGGTCTCCCTGGAGACACTCAGGGTTAAGTGTCTTGCTCAGGGACACAATGGTAGTAGTAGTAATGATTAGTTGTCACATATGACACACCACAGCACATCACCCTTTGCTCAGTGGCACCTCAGTGGCACCTTGGGATTCGAACCGGCAACCTTTCGATAACAGGTCTGTTTGCTTACCCACTAGCCGACTGGATGAGCTCTTTCTGCTGTATCTGTAATTCTGGCAGCTGTTTGCTCAAATCTGATCAGTTTCCGTCCACAAAGATGAATGTAAACCCAGAGCAACGCGTCCTTATTTAAAGCTTTGGAAGAATATAATGCAGCTGCTGGAGAGAGAGAAAGGCAACCCGAGCCCCGGCGCCGTTATCTCTGACAAACAGTCTGTTTATTCTGTGTTGGCGAGGGGGATCAGTCGCCCTCAACTTCATTCTCATATTTGCCTGAATAATTGTCATTGAATGCAGATTCAGAGGAGTGTTCTTGAGCTGGATGTTAAAATAATCATTTGAACAGCAGCCACCGTGGTGGAAAAGGTTAAAGGGGCTCTCTGGTGGCTTTTAATTAAAGGGAATTTAAATTACAGTGACGTGATCATTAATACAAAAACACCCCCCTCCCCTCATGATGGATTATGGCGTGATATAAATAGATAGTGAACTTTTTAATACACGGATGAGGAAGGATGGAAATAAATGACAGAGAATCTCCACTGTGCAGCGATAGTCTTTGTCCATGGAGCAAACTGATCACAAGGCGTTCAGCCGAACACACTAACTCAGTGACAATTTAGGTCTGAGACATTTCTAATAAGGGTGATTTCAGAAAATGACCTCAGATTTTATCCGTTACCACATAACTGGACATGGTACCCAACACATTCTGGATCCATATGTACCCCCCCCCCCTTCAGGTCACAACATGTCATGATTGGTGGCTGTCACGTTGAGTTCAATGGTGTGCTGACTGATTAGTGTAGCATTTTACCAGTAGAAAGGCTTATCAGAACTTGCTGTCCAACAAGAGGTCTCATGCACACACACACACACACACACACACACACTCACACAGAATGACCAGCTACCAGCACTGTGCATCGTTCTCAGGAAGGTAATAACTGATGTGTTATTTTATAATACCGTGTGTGTGTGTGTGTATGTGTGTGTGTGTATATATATATATATATATATATATATATATATAGTATTTAGTGTTTATAACAAACTATAAATCTGAAGATAATGATTCTTCGCTTTTCATGTATCCAGTGTTGCACTGAAGTGATGGTAAAAATACGGTATTGTTTTGTACAGTGTTGCAGTAATTTGCGTTGAATTTACCTTTATATTTTAAATTCCCTTTAGATTTCTTCATCATGACTTTATCAACACTACTGCAATTATTCTGGATGACGTTTCAGTATTTTAGCACATGAATCAGTCTAGGGTTATTATCTTAGCATAACTGGCATAGTAAAGCGTCAAAACATTTAATTCAGTGCGGAATATACTCAATAAAAAATTGGGGCTCGTTTATTCAAGACACAAAGTTTTTTGTCAAAGACCACAGCTGCTAGGAGTAAACAGACAAAAGTGAGAGGACCTGATATTGCGAGACATCCCTCGCCTGTCTGGTGTCTTCCAGCTTTTTACAGTAAGGAAAACGTTCAGCCATCTTCAACTTAAAACCACTGAGTCAAGGCTCTGGGTAACGAATCAATCGGAAGTGTGACATCACTAGTTCTCCGCACCTTTGTTTTATCCTCTCATGTGAGGACCCACCCCGTACCCAGAATTCCCCGCTGTCTTCTTAGTTCTGTTGACTCATTCCTCGAGCGGAGGCCGGCGCGGTGACTTTTGTCCACGTTCGTGACGGTGTTCCGAGTCCCAGCTGGGTAAAATCCGGAGCGCTCTGGCACCTGTTCAGAAGCGGCCGCCCCGCCAAGTCAAACAAAGCGGCCGGGGACTGTTACAGCGGAATAGAAAATACGGAAATCTAATTAGGCTCTCCGCTTGATTCATGAAGCAGGGCGTGCGGGAGATGGGAGAGAAGGTCTGGAATGGAAAAGGCAGAAGCTCCCGGAGCGTTCCGGATGGCCTCGCTATTCTTCCCGCGTGCTGAACACTCGCCCTGGAATTTCTGGAAAGCTCTCAGACAAAGCACTATATTGGGCTTTAAAAAGAATCCGGCCCTGCTGACTAAGATAATATCGACTGATGGGTCAGGAGTTCAGGTTATCTTTGAGGGCTTTCAGAGAACACAGCTCCCCTGTCGCCGTGGCGCGAACGAAGGGCCCGTATGACGGCCCCCTGTCCCGTAAATCCCAGCAGGCAGGCCCACCGTTCGCTTGCAGTAAACGCCGGCTTTACCATGCCGAAGGTTTGGAGCTGATTTACGTTTATAATCCTGCTTTTCTGTCCTGACAAGTACAGCATCTCACCGGGACGGAGAGGGAGGATTCGTGTCCTCTTCAAGACAACAGAATTTATAAGTCGGCATAATGGATATGCGATTTTTTTTTTTTTTACGGCCTGAAGTGAAAGGTACAGAAGGAAAACAGGACACGGCGCAGAGCGAGCTGCTTTCGCTGCGGTGTATAAAGCTGCAAATTAAAAGCACGCTGCTGCAATTAAAGCCACATTGGCTGGCCACTCTTCAAGGAGACTTGGTTAGACGAGGCCGGGCCCGTTCAGGGAAAATACTTCGTGTGCTCTGTGTGAGGGAGCAGCAGAAAGAGCTCATCCAGTCGGCTTGGACCAATCGTGTAGGGTTTAAACGTAAATTTAGGTAGCCTTAATGTGCAGCACTAACCATGTCAATGTACAGAAGTAAATCAGGAATATTCATAATTTTCATTCATAATTTCATTCCAAAAACTGAATGTAGGTATATATGACTATTTTATGATTAAAGGTAAAATTCAAATGATATGCATTTCTGTTTTTCAGAAGCCAAAAACATTGTTGTACATGACTATGGTTAATCCCTGCACACATGTAGATGCAAGTTTGCCACTTTAAAGTTGGAATGCAAGTTTGCCACTTTAAAAGGTTAATTGATTATTAGAAAGCACTTCTGCAATTATCTGAGTATAGACGTATTGTTGCACTGATTAAAAAGTAATAAAGCTGGACACACTAATTCACACACAAGTATCTGATCCATCAGCAAATGTCGTTATAACTACATATCATTACTTATACCTTTCAATTACGATTTCTTATTCACTCTTGGAATATTTTTCTACTCAAACTCCAAACTCGAAATGACCATAAACTATTGAATGAGAGAAGAATGTCACCACCTAGCACCACAATCAATTTGTCCAGCTGTAAAAGGTATGTCCTGCTGCTAGTGTTATCCTACACCCCCCCTGCCCACCCAAAACCCAACCCCCCAATACACACACACACATTCTACCATCCTGCACCAGCCCCGCCCCACCCACCCACTATGCCTTTATGTGCAGGGCAGCACAGGGCCGGGATATTTGCTGACTCCCATCATTGTGCACAATGGAAGTGGCTTCCTCTAGCCGGGCACTCAGGACAAAGGCCAGGCACGCCAGTTAGGATCTTCTGAGGACGAGCGCAGTTCGGCGTTCGGTCGATCACAGTGACAGATTAACCTACACTCTTCATGCTCAGAGCAAAAGAACATAATTTATGGCTATTTCAGTCGAAAAACAGTCAAGGTCTTAGAACAGTCATTCTAAGGCCTTCCTGAGAAAAAGCAAATGGTTGGACCAGTGATGTCTGGGGTAATGTCTGATTGGGTTTAGAGTGCTCATCTCTGTACTACCCTTTGCCTAAATCCTAGAAATGTTCATGATGCTCCCTGAAACTTTTTGAGACTTGATTGGATGCAACAGAAGTGTGATCAGAGTCCACTGAAGGTTGAGGAGATGCAGAAAAAGTGGACTGTGGGAGTGATGGGCTGCTGTCCCACGGGTCCCATTCTGCATTTTGTTGTTTGTGAGTTCTGTCTAACTTTGTCCCCCAAGGCACGCAAGTCTGTTCTTATTCCGTCTTCAGGAAGCCGCTCAGCTGTCTTGCACATCATTTTCACCCATGCTCACACTCATCATGAGTGCAGGGTAAGTTTAGCATCACCGAGCGGTGCAGCTCCATGTGGACACGCCCCGCCCGTCTCTTTCCCACATCCCACCCTGCGCAGCGGCTTTCACTGGGACCAGATTTGCGTCATCGGCGGTGGAATGCACGATCGGACCCTAACGGGACCCGGATCTGAGCTGTGGATCTGCACGCGCTGCTATTATGGTGAGAGGGTTTGGTCCAGCTGCCATGTGTGGATTACTGCTACAAATCCCAGAATGCTCTCTGAATCTCCGGCACTATAATTAGATTAAGCAAAACACACGGCCCTGAAAAGAGAACCTTTTATTTTATTTCATTATTTTGTTAAAGATAATCTTCCTGTTGAAATGTCGCGCCGTCAAGGCCCTTTCCCACAATGCATTGCAGAGTAGATATGAAGCACATTCCAGCTGTCTAATTGGTCCTGTGTTTGGTCTAGAGCAGGTCAGTTGTTCTTCTGTGAGTGTGTAGGTGTTAAGTGCGGGGATTTTGAGCAGTTGGGCCCCGGAGACCCGTAACGTCTGTGTCGGAGCGGGACACCTGCTGCCGCCCCCCCAACAACATCCTCATTCATTAGGCGACAAACCCTGCCTTTTAAAGCCCGGCGTCTTGGACAGTGCAAATAAGGGCTTTTCTCACCAAAGCTGGTCTTTTAGTGGTGTAAACTGTGGGTGAACTGCCCGGCCCCCTTGGCGCCCAAATAGCCAAGAACAAAGGCGCCGGACTCCAGATGTGGGCCATCGGTCTGAGGTAACACCTGTTTCAGAAATCTGTGTGGTTACAGAGCACCACATGGCTAAATTAAGGGCCGAGAGTCCGATCCACACCTGCACTGGCCACAAACCGGCAGACATTTGGTGGGGTACTGAGATCATACAGAAATTGAGTTTCTACTCAAGTCTGATGTTGGCCTGAATTAAGGACACCAGAATCAGTATACAGAACCAGTATGTGCCAATTCGTGCCACTTTTGGTGGGATATGAAAAAACATTATTAAAACTAATTGCAGCCAATAAAGCTGAAGAAGCATAATAACAAATAAATAATAATAGATTTGAAATTAGCACCAGATAAAAATAGAAAGCATTAGAAGCTTTGTCTACAAAAACAAATCCGTTGGCACAATAATATCGGCAAATGATCTTGTTGCACCTCTATTCTAAAATTTTCATTAATTAACGATGAATTATTCCCTGCTCTTTCAACAAAAGAGTTCCAGCTTCACCCAAAGCTGCTTATTGGGAACTGCTTCAGACGTTCAGCTAAAATGGGATAGTTGTGGAGATACAGAGAGCATCCTAAATCAGCAGCTGGAAAAGCTTCCTAAAGTGCCCACTTAACAGAGCCACTTAGGACCTGGGTGGAATGCTTAACCCACCTTCATGGGAGACAAATGGGTTGACAATTACGCGGGGCCGTTTAGCAGCTGGTAAAAATAACCGGGCGTTTGCCCCCCCAACTCCTAGCCTGATACCCCTTATCTGAACGGCCGTTTTGGCAGCGGTCACTGATCTCTTCCCAAGTGCTCATCAGGCAGCAATTAATCTCGGTGGTCCTGACTGATGGCTGCAGAGTTCCTGCACAGTCTGTCCTCACACCATTGGCTTCTGGAAGGCCACATTAAGCCTGGGCTCCCCAAAAGATAACCTTCTTGCATAGTCAAACTATGGATGAACTGGCAAAGGGTGTCCATCAATCCACAGAGGAACCAAATATGTTGTGACTGCTCGATGATTACAGACGAATTTTCAGGCTGTGTGTGACAAGAGAAATTTCTTGTGGGCTTTGATAGATTACATCATGGCTCTTTATGATTTACCCATAGATGATATATTGTTGCATGACTTTATTGAATCCAGGCTAAGAGCGGAGCCAGTCTATATTATTATTTTAGTCTTGTATTCTGTTTTTTTTTTTTATTGTACAGTGAAAGAGAGCATGCCCTGTCATTATTAACTCCCCTCTGCAAGCCCTCAATTTAGTTTTACTGAATGAAATTTATATGGCCCACGCCCGTCCCAGACACAGACTTTCAAATGGGAGAAAACCCCCACGCTCTTTCAATTATGGGGATTTATTGTTTTATTGTTGGAATAATGATGTCAACCTGACCGACGGTGCCAAGTGACAACATCGTCAATACAGAAATATTCTGAAAATGCAGCAACAATTGGATCTCTACTTTTCATTGCATGCACCCTACAAACCCTACGCAGGCCACTCTGTCTGCAGTGAAAGGCGGGATCAGCCCGTTCTATTCAGCTCTTAAACACATGCCGCACGGGAGTAACACCCCACAAAGCACAAAGCACAAACACTGACCGCTTCATTCGGCCTTACAAAGTGTGTAACGACAGGCCCCGGTTAATTGGTTCCACTCAATCTGTGTGATCGGGGTATTTCATGTCCCCCTTCCCCTCTCAGATGTGCCCGGAGAACAGAAGGGCAGTCAGGCACCTCTGCAGCACAACGCCCCCATTCTCCGCAACGGAGCACAATCGGGCCGCTGTTCAGCCCACCAGCAGCAGACCAGGCGCTGAGATGGAAAGTCGGCGCAGGGCATTGCAATACTTTTCGTAAATTGCCCTTTCGGAATCCAGGATCCGGTTGTAAATGACCATGGGTGTGCTAAGGCTGTAAGAAACTCACTTCATGGTTTGGGCCTGGACTCGATATTTCCAGCAAAGTGACCCAAAGAGATCTGTCCGGTGGATGACAGCTGGCTCTGCTTCACAGCTGAAGTGACAGAAGTGGATTGTGGGATAAAAACATCAATACATGCTGCTCCTCCCACCACCCGCACCAATAATAGAAAAAAAAAAAGAGGTCGTTCACACAAATAAAACCACTCTGTCCTTATTATTATTTAATGCTATGGTTAAAAAAATGGTGTGCACTTTATTCTAACTGTCCTACCCCATTCTATGTGTCTTTGGAGTGCAATAACTGTTGTGCAGTATCAGTATTATTGGTCAATCCCCATCTTACCTGCACTTTAAACCAAGTGTTTATTTTAAATTGTAAATTGTCTAGACTGTATCTTTCATTCCATTTCTACTTATTAGGGCCCAAGGTACCACCAAGTAGGACCCTATTGAAGCCATTAGGATTATATTCTAATTTTCTTTGTTGGAAGCACTAGTTTAAATGTGCATCTGCTGGTTTGCCAATGTTTTCTTGCTTCATTGTATAGTGACAATAAAGACATCTATCTACCTATCTAATGTAGCACTATCCCTCCACCCCCCAAAAATGGACGGACAGATACTGGTCCTTCAAAGGCTGCATTAAATCCGATTAACATTCTTCATGTCCAACTGAGAAAATCTGCATACTGAATCAGTAAGACAAAGGACTGAAAATGACCGAAACCTTTGACATGATCCGGCCTTCTGTCTCTGTGTGAACTGGAAAGCCTGGCCGGTGTTTTATAGTGGAAAGCAGGTCTGCGCTGCACCAGGAAAGAGCGCTAACCTCACTTTCCTGGCAACATCTCAGAAACATCTAGCGAGCCTGTGTCTAATACGCCGGCTGTAATTATAAAGGTCATGTTCTCTCCAGCGTGGGCTCCTTATGCTGCAGTATGGTCGCCTTAGGATTTTTGTGGATGAACCTCCTTTGGAGCTGAGAACGGTGGGTGTTTAAAAAAAGGAAGTAGCGCAGAATCAGGGTGAGGCCGAGAGAACTGATGATTTCTGAGAGACCGGTGAGTCAGGAGCGGGTGGGTTTTTGGACGCTCTGCAGGCTGTCGGGGATCAGTAGTCCATTATCTCTCGCACATGTGTAAAGCCCACCACTGACGGCTGGGACACGCCACCACCTTTCCCTGGAAGGCGTGGATTTTACTTCAAAAAATGGGAAATCAATTTACCAGATGGCCTGTTGCTGTTCAGCAAACAGAATACACCCCCACACACAAACATAGAGATCTGCAGACAAACGCAGCAAGATGTTCCTGACGTCTTCATTATTCAGTACGGATAAAGTGTGCAGTAAATAAAAGAGTTTATACAATAAAATGTAACAGTTCGGGTACAAATATTATAGTCAGTCACAGGGACAAATGCATTAATGCATTAATGTAAAATAAAAATAAATAATAAGTCATCTTATGGCATTCAAATTTGAGACCCAATTAAAAAAGTAAAGTGAAGTGATTGAAGTGATTGTCACATGTGATACACAGCAGCACAGCACACGATGCACACAGTGAAATTTGCCCTCTGCATTTAACCATCACCCTTGGTGAGCAGTGGGCAGCCATGACAGGCGCCCGGGGAGCAGTGTGTGGGGACGGTGCTTTGCTCAGTGGCACCTCAGTGGCACCTTGGCGGATCGGGATTCGAACCGGCAACCTTCTGATTACAGGGCCGCTTCCTTAACCGCTAGGCCACCACTGCCCCAATTTGTAAAATAATAAAAAAAAAAATTATAACTTCTCATCGCAACTCATTTTCATTTGTCTATTACCATCAACCAACAAAGTAGTACGCCACTCCAACAATGCACTCTATTACATTTGTAGACTGGTTATGATTTTTTTTTTTTCAAAATTAATTATTAATAAAAATTTGGCAATGTTCTCATAACTACAGCTGATTTATTTAGCAACACGGTCTTTTCTTTTGTATTAGCTCAGGCTACTAGGCCGGGGACAGTCCCCCACCCTCAAAGTATGAGATCAGTGGGACAACTGCCTGCAGTATATTGGCCTCCACCCCTCACTCACTCCCACTCGCGCCACACAGCCCGGCTCATACCCTGCAGCGGTCAGCACCAAAAAAAAGACACCCCAGGGCTTACGGGCTAACAAAGGAAGCTGCTTTGTGAAAGACAAACAGCCCTTTCATACGGAAAAATCATTGTTTCTTCGCAAAAATCCACACAGAGCTGTGGCGCTGCATTTTCTCACTTTGCTGGGAGATCTCAGCTCTGCTGAAATTTCTGTTCATATTCCAAAGGTTTCCATTTGAGTTATAAATGATGTGCATTTGTTGATATGAATAGATCCAGAATGGCTGGTTCTTCTTCTCTTCCCCATAACAAGCCCTGTTTATCACCAGCCGTAATCATAAAGGAATGCTGGAACAGAGGCATCATGGGATTTGCGTTTCCATCCCTGCTCGAGGGCAAGAAATGAAGCCCATTCCGCCAGCGTGTCTTGCATCTCCACCTGTCTGGGTTTCTCTCTCCCCCACCTCACCCCCTAGGAGGCACCTGTCCCAGCATTCCCAGGGCCTAATGGTGCTACTTGTCCCCGCTCTGGGAGTCGGGTGCCCTGGAGGTGCTGGCGTCACTGTCATTCTGTACTCTCCTGTGCGTACCCAGCTGTCACCAGTCCAGGTGTCACCTGACGTTGCGAGACCATCCAAAAGCATCCCCTCGCCTCCCGAGGACCGACACCCCCTCGCCCCGTTCCCCAGCTAACAATCAGGCCCCTGGAGCCACGCCCCCTTCAATTCGGAAGCCCAGCCAACGTCTCTGGTGTGTCAGTAAGTCACGATCGCTCCGTTCCGCAGCGCAGTTTGATTGCGAGGCCTGATATGCCAAATGCAGGGGAAGTGGAAACGTTCTGGGGGAGCTCCAAGCCATTTCTGGTCATGGACATAAGTTACAACTTAGAACGTTGTCCATTTATCTGTAATTTATGGGGTTTGCTTCCCCAGTGTCCTCCCTCGGGCCTACAAGGGGGGGGACAACAATCAGTTGCGCTAAAAGCTACTGGTGGACAGGCCCAGGGGACCACCCACGGGACCCCATTCATACACACCGAACAGATGGAAAAAGGAAAGGGGGACTTTGGGGAAGGACAAGTGTTTCTGCCACTCTATCCATCTGCCCACCCCGCCGCACCATAAAAACCGGGCCGAGGCTCCTCGGCATCCGAAATCCAGTTGCACTCTCTCTCCTCACAGTTTCCCAGGGGCAGACAGAGCGAGCAAATGCCTTTCCCGACCGTCACCGGGTGAACACGGGGTCAGGGCATTTTCTTTTACATTTTTACAGTCAATCGCTCCCCACAACGACAAAATAATTCCTGGCGGATCGTTACCCTGTTTTAACAAGAGCCTCTCCGGAAACTTCCGGCCAAGAGAAATAGCGCACGTCTCTGCAGAAATTAATCACGACCTCTGCGGTGTAAAATACAGCGACACCCCTCAAACCAGAGCGATCGAGTGGGGAAGCCGGCATCCTCGCGTTTAAATCATGGGGAGAATAAATTACTCCCGCGCCCTACTGCTTCCTCTCTGAGAAGATGCGAACCGTAGCAGATTAAAAAATAAAATCGGCTCCTCGTTTTCTTCAAAACGTTTAAATATGACTCTCCGAAACACAAATATACACTTTACAATCACGCTAATATAATAATACTAACAATAAAAACTGTACTACTAATAATAATGGTACTGATACCTATATCATTAAGTATGGTATAATACCATGTAATACTGTAATACCATGTTGGTACCATATACCATAAACACCGTTTTTTGTAACCCAAAATAAACAATGTCAGTACATATATTTGTTAGTTATATGATGGTTCATGATCTCGACGTGCAGTGCCTTATGATTATGATGGTTGTTGTCGTCTGTAAGGTCTTCATGAGTTTGTAAATCTTTGCTTATGGGTTCCAAGCAAAGTGGACGCCCTAAGAACATATTCGACCCCCCCCCCACCTTTTTCACCATCATCTAATCTAAGTTAATGGTCAGGACTGGGGCAGGTGGTGTAGATGTTTCTTAAAGAGCCGTTGGAAGGATGGCAGGAACACAGGAGGCAGGAGTGGCTGCTTGTCAAACCTTCAGGCCAAACAAACCCTAAAAAAAGAAAGTGGTGTGTGTGTGTGTGTGTGTGTGTGTGTGTGTGTGTGTGTGTGTGTGAGCGAGTGTATGTTTTGGGGTGGCCGGCTATTATTAAGTACATCTCCTGAGCAAACAGGAGGAGTTTTCTGTGACAAATCTGTTTTCATTCCCGTATTCCCCGAAGGGAAGGTTGGTAAACTAATAACACCGCTGCCCAGTTGCCCCCCCTTGTCTTTGCAGGACTGGTCTTTCTTACATAAACACCAGACCTTAAACACAGGCCAGCCAGCGGAACCATGTCTCCTCTAAAAGCTTCATGACCAGGCAGTCTCACGAGGCCGTCCACCTCAATGGCAGCCATATGGGGTGCAAAGGCCTACAAACGGCAAACCACTTCCTTTCTGTGCCTTGTATTTCTGTGTGCCAAGTCGAGGAGGGAGCTGTGTTTTCGGTAAATGAAATCACATTGTGATAATGAAACACCATCTCTTAATAGGCATGCCAGAGAACGATTGTCCCTTTTTCTGCCGTTGGCGCTTCTCTGCAGAAAAAAGGAGGAAGTTGGAGGGCTGATGAGTGATAATTAGCTTCCCCTGACAGCTTTTCAATTTTTCACACGCCACGTCTTGGATGATGAGTGAGCAGACATCTGAACATAACTGAGCTTTTTATGAACAACTTGATGGAGTACTATGACCAGATACTACCACAGGTACCAAGTTATCACTAGTACGAGAAACCCTTGCATCCAAATGCCTATGATCCAAGATTCATGGGTTGGGAGTGAATGATGGAAGACGAGGGGTAGAGGACTGTCCCCTCAACAGGACATTCATGGTCCAAATACTGAACTCTGTGGTACCCTATTACAGAATCTATTAAGGGTGGTAGTAGCCTAGTGGGTAACACACTCGCCTATGAACCAGAAGACCCAGGTTCAAACCCCACTTACTACCATTGTGTCCCTGAGCAAGACACTTAACCCTAAGTGGCTCCAGGGAGACTGTCCCTGTAACTACTGATTGTAAGTCGCTCTGGATAAGGGCGTCTGATAAATGCTGTAAATGTAAATGTTAAAATAAATGAATTCAAATGAATGAATTAGTTGCTTGAGTCACAGGCTCGAACACAACTTAACAACAATGTGAGATTGACGATAAACCCCTGGCTGAGACACTGAGACACTTAATGCTGATTTTAGCCATCGAGGGAGTGATAAAAAGGCAAGAATGGAATCAGCTGCTGAGAGATTAAAGATTGTGCCAAGGTACTCAGGCGCACTTCATCCTCACTTGCAATATTCAGAAAAACAACTTCCCAACGCATTCTTTCCCTTCTCCTTTATCCTCCTGTCTGAAAACGCCGGCGCTGCACTTCTTTCCCTTTTTCCCACGAGTTTCATAGCGGCATTCGGGTTTATTTGTGGTCGCTGCGGACCTGGCGGAGGACTGACAGGCCGGTACCGCCGCCGCTCCTGCGGCCCGTGCTGAAGGGGAGGCGCGGCAGACGCCAGGACATACCGCCAGGACATACCGCCAGGACATACCGCCGCCATTGTGCTTGCCAGCAAACTGCTCCGCTCATCACATTTCAGCTCCGCGTCCTCCGCCACCGCCTGTCGCACGCTGAAATGATTCCAGCTGACGCTTCCCACCGTAGGCCCGAATTACACGAGAGCTCCGTATACCGACCAATAACCACGTGACGAGGTGAATCAACCGGAGCCTGGCGGAAGCGAGCGGTAAAAGTGTTAGGGCTCTCTACTGGCCACACCTTGTAAAATGGAGGAGGGCGGCTGGAGCGCCGCTAATGAGAGCGGCCATTTACCTTGAACTCAGGAAAAACATGTCAAGGTGTGTGTGTGTGTGTGTGTGTGTAGAGGACAGAAAAACATAGAAGGAAAAACATAGTACAAATAGTGCATATATAGTGTGTATAGGAGGTTCAGACAATGAGTGCGAGAAAGAGATACGTAAAAAAGAGATGAATGGACTAGAGACAAACATGCAGAATGCTTGTGTGTGTGTGTGTGTGTGTGTGGGGGTGTGTGTGTGTGTGTGTGTGTTTAAGCCTGGCAGAGGAAATTCGGAGCAAAACAGCTTCTGCATCAGAGTGACACGCTAACATACACACACTGAATAATAATGGTAATAATAATGAGTAATGGCCTTATTCTTAGTGAAGAAACCCCCCCCAAAAAAAGTACAAAAGCAAAACATTTCACGTTTGGCATTGGGCATCAAACTTTAATAAAAAGTTCTACGTTTATTTTTAAGGCCATAGAATTCCAGAAAATATTGGTTGTTGTTGTCGTTACAGATAAAGGGTGAAGATATGTTATCATTATTCCTCCCATAACATCACTGCATAAAACAAGCAGTGACACTTCAGCTTTATTTTTTTTTTTTTTATCATCTCCACTTCCAGCCAAGTCACATGACTGCAAAAAGCTGATGGACCCCTATCAACACGTTTGCTGTGTGCCTCGCACCTGTGCTCATGTTTCAAGTAAACCTGTAAAAGCCGCTGTCTGGTGGGCGTGGCCTCCGACGTGCCAGGCTGGCTGCGCAGGATCTGTCACACCTCGACTCGGCTGTTGCAACATGCCCTCCGACTTGATCAAGCCGACGGCGCCGGGCGAGTGGGCCAACAGAGACGAGGCCAACAAAAGGCTGACTTGTCACCCGCCCTGTCCCTGGGCACGGTGCGAGCCAGCGGCCCCACAATGCCCCCCTTTCAGCCCGGTTCACTTCATGAACGTGCAGCCGGCATGTCAAATACTGAAAATTACAAACGGCAAAGCACGCGCCAGCGGGACGGGGGACTGCTGGGACACAGGCGCGCCATTCATAAAGGTAAAGGTAACATTTAACTGGACTTGTCCATGACATAATGAAAAGGGACATCAGACACGCTGCAATGAGAGTTGAAAGCGTGAAGCTCCTCCAAAAAAATGACGGGTGGAGCAGCATCACGCTGATTCACAAACGATCAGGAAGGGGAAGACTGCCGTCTGGGTCCTGTCCTCTGTACCCTTCCCCTTCCAGTCGTCCATACACGCGCCACTGCGGTGTGTCCCGTCACGTTCCGCACAGCTTCTATTGACCTTTGTCCTTGCCCGAGCCCCATCGGGTCAATTGCGGCGGAATGACAACACTGTCTCCATGGCAGGGGCTGGACATAGCTGCAGATGTCCCGTAGCACGTGGCAGATGTGTCCTCTCTCTGTCCCTCGTGGGCCTTCACAGGGCCAGCTTGTTCTCATCATACAGTGTGTGTGTGTGTGTGTGTGTGTGTGTGTGGCCAGGCGGCCCACCGACTCGCCCCAATTAAAATGGAAAGAGAGAATGATTAGGGCTCTATAATCTGGGCAGGGACTAATCCACCACAGCAAAGCAGCCTGGACTCGGCCAAGTCATTAGCGTCTCAGCGAACAAATACTAATTTGTCAATGTGGGCCGGGAGGGATTCCTTTTATCTTCATTCTGGGCGTCAAGATCGGATTCCCCATCTTTGCCAATTCTTCAATTTCAAGTCTGCAAGCAAGGAAAATCTTGCAATTCCACCCTTGCCGAGTGTCTAATTTCTTCACCGCCATCCGTGATATGG
Source organism: Denticeps clupeoides (assembly GCF_900700375.1). NCBI lineage: Eukaryota > Metazoa > Chordata > Actinopteri > Clupeiformes > Denticipitidae > Denticeps > Denticeps clupeoides. The sequence continues at coordinate 7,888,716 of NC_041723.1, read as the reverse complement.
AAAAATTGCAGATTCATTGTTTTGCCACACATCTACTCAATCTTCCATGGTGAACATGCGCCATGAAGAACGAAAGGGTCATTCTGCCAAACACACATCTTTCCAGCATGCAACAGGTGACAATTCCGGTTTCAGACAGGGATTCTGGGAAGTAAACTGTGGCGCAGATCGAATGTGGGCATCCAGACAGATGTTTACAGCACACCGTTCGCAGCCCAGGATTTGTTTTCAATTGCGAAGGCATTCCAGACCTTGGGAGACCACCTCAGGCCCTCCTCCCATCTGCACCAACCCCCCCACCCTGACTGTCTGGAGGCAGGGTCACCGAGGTCGATTCCCCAGGGACGGAGTGGGTGTCGCCTTCGCCTCCACACCTGGGAGACACAGTCGTGTCTGCGGTCACAGCAATGCAGGGAACATGGGTGACACCGGCATGTTCAAGAACAAACCCCATCTATGTCCCCATCTATATCACAGTGCACACACGCAAAGGCCTCTGAAGGCCTCTTTCTTCAAGCGAATATTCAATTATTGGCGTGAACCTTTCACCCGTTCCTCTCCTTCACACCATGGCAATATAGAGGTGTGGGAATCGCTGCAGAGGTTCTCACAGTGAAATAAAAATATGGACTCCGTATATTAGGGTTTGTGCGGCGCTCAGGAATTGACCAGGCCTTGGCAAGCTTTCCTTTCGGAGAAGGCAAAAAAAAAAAAAAAAACGTAAGACAAATAAAACACTGGCACCGAAAGCGGGTTCTCCTTCCAGGTCCTGGGGCACTTTGCAATCCAAGAGCAAGTCAGAAGAAAAGCGAGGCAAAACAAATGGCGTACTTCTGCCGCGAGGAGCGATGAAGCTCTCAGACCTGGTCCCTGCCACCAGCTGCGGAAGCATGTGCGAGCCCATCAAGCCGAACACGTGTTCGTTTGTATTTCTACAGCGAATGCTGAGGAGGCTTGTCATCGAGTTTTGAGCTCAATCCAGACGGTAATGCTGTGACTTGCGTGGTTCGGGGTTCGTGCTTGCAAAAATTTGGCTCGCTTGGCACAGATTCTTTCTGAAGGCAATAAACGGGTGACAAGAGACTGCAGGCAAACAGATCAACGCTTCAGACCTCCGTATTTGTAAGTAGCTGTGTTTGATGAACAGACCCTGATTTGTTGAGCGGTGTCTGGACATTGAAAACATGTAGTTAAACAAATTAGCGTCTCGTCATCATGCCGTGTTCATACCTACATGCCATTTTTTTGGTCAGAAACACTGAAACCGTAATCCATTCCATTCCATATCCACCCATGAGTCTTCCAAACCCAACTATTCATAGCCTGCATGTCACAGTTGGACAGAAATGTCATCTAGGGCACTATTTCCACACTGGCACAGGGTGCAACACTTTAATGGCGTTTGCGTGATCATACACTAGCCAAGCCCCCCATCCCCCTCAATTTCACAATATCAAATCATTTACTCTGGGGGCGCCAGTGAAGTCAATACTTCTGATGGCGCTGTTCAGTGAGAAAACAAGTTATTTGAATCATGGAACAATTACAAAATGGCCGAGTCTCACGCTCGTCAATTCACCCTTCGGAAGAACATCGAATGCCCTGCACCTCCGGAATAAAGGAAAGCGAGGAGCTGACCTTGCCGTGCGGCTCACATCGGATGGCGTCCAGGCTAAAATACTGACATGTACAGAAGTTACAGATTTTCAACTTCCTGTTAATCCCAGCCCGGCTGGTGGAAGGGGAAAAAGATGGCAGATAAATGAGAAAATGCAGCAAGGGGCAATTCCAGAGGATACCAAATCTGTTTCCACTTAAGTCTTGAAGAGCTTCCAATTTCAAATAATTAAATAACACTGTGATTGTGCCGTTATTGACTGCAGAAATTCATCTGGGTCCCATTTGAGCACAACGGGACAGCGGTGCAACAGATCGATATTCCATTTTGAAGCCGTTTCCTCTGTTTAAAACTATCATGCCGTACAGTTCCGGCCATCAGAGCAGGGAAACAGGGATTTCCATTCAAAAAGCAGATCATTTATTCTGGGATGGCGAGTGAAATAGACACTTTTTCGTGGAACTTATTGGTTTAAATAGTTGACTGTGATTCAATACGAATCGCTAAACCTAGAGCTGTTAACAAGCGCTCTGTACGTTCACTAGGGAACCGACGGCCAACAGAAGGCCCATTCAGGCCAGACACTTCAACAGACTTCTTAACATAATGCAGAGTGACAGTGGGCACATTAGGCTACCCAGCAAACGTCACGAGCACCGCGAAGCAAGCTTGTATTGCCTGCATAACGCAATTTTTAATGTGGCTTCCAACAAAAGTGAATCATCTACTGCAAAGTATTATTCATACCTGGGAAATGGAAAATTAGTATTAACCCACTGATCACAGTCTTTAGTTTAATGTTGCTAAGGTAAGCACCAAAAAGTTTTAGCACTGAGTTTTCAGGGATAAATACACCAAAAACCACCAAAAAGTTGCCAACGTTAATGATAAGTTCTTCCTATGTCAGTCTCAGCACCATTTAATGACACTCAGTCGTCATTAAGTCTCGATTTGAGAATTATGGAGCAACTCCTGAGTGAAAGACGTGACCCTTGCTGCTGAGAAGTGCCCACCTGCTTAATGTAGAAGGCAGAAGGTTCCTGCCCATGTCGGCAGCGCTGCTGACTGTGTGAGAAACGAGAGACGAGGCGAAAAAAAAAAAAACGCCGGGCGCAGAGCAGAGCGATTATTCCTCCATCATTCCTCCATTACCCCCCACTCCTGCTCGCTAGAATTTGCAGGAACCTGTTGGGTCACTGCTGGCCATTCAACGTCCCCCCCCCTTCCCATCCTGCCCCTCATTTCCTGTCTGGCAGAGGGTTACTATGGAGACCGTCAGGGCGAGTGCGGCTGGAGCCGAGGTTTGGGACCCGGGCCCGGTCACTCAAAAGCCACATTCACCTACGCAATACTTGTTCAGCCTGTTAAAGCACGCGGCTGTAAGTTAACCGCACACGTTATAACTGCACACTGGCCCAGATGAATCAGCAGATGCCCCTTTACAAATAAAGCCGATAAAGAGCTTTCCAAGCCACATTATTCCTTTTTAGCTTGTTCTCCGTCATTTGAAGCAGATGTTCGAAGTGTAAAGAAAGTGTCAGCTCATCCCAGTCAGCTTTTTTCCGGCTTTTCTGGGCCGCGGCTATTTTATTGTCCGCCACGAGACGCTTTACAGCACAATATCAGAAAGGAGTCTGTTCTTTTATGCAGCCCACATGCAAACGAGCAAAGAACAGCTCCTCCCCCAAACACATTACAGAACAAAGCATCTTATAACCATTTCCCATCATAAACATACAGGCTCTTTTTAGCTCTTCCACTCTGAAGGGAGGCTGTTTTTTTAGCTGGCCCGGACAGGAAGTGGGTATAAACAGCGCCATTGACTACGCAGAGCTACGACTTCTTAATCCGCCTCTCCCTCAGACCACCGCACCGTCTTTCAGAAGAGAGATCTGTGGCCTGGACCCATCAACGGGTCACTTTTCAGTCAGGGACGGGACACGTGTGGTCGAAACGTAAGACCATTCGCTTGGAAACATGTCGGGATGGGGGGGGTGAGGTAATGCGCCAGACTCTGCGGGAAAGAATCAGCCGATCTTTTAGAATAACATGCGTCGCATTTCCCAGCGGGAGACCGGTCCGCGCTGTTACTGTTTATACCTGTTCAACGGCTGGAACGTAAAACCTACGTTACGCAGACATTCAGACACGGGCTTTCTCTTCATCTACTTAATACGTACTTCGGAGGAAGGTGACTTTTAGTTTGTGGAGTTTTCTCCATCTGCAGAGGCCTACTGGTCTGATCAGATCAGAAAACGTGCAGGATGTTCGTCCAATCGATTATATATGAGGGAGGTGGAGAGAGAGAGAGAGAGAGAGAGAGGGCGATGCGATAAGTCAGGTGCATTTAAAGCAGCACGCCCTGCTGTTTGGATCCCCCAGGTGCAGAAATGGCTTTAAAAAGAGCTCAGCAGGAAAACAGGGACTGAGTGCATAAAAATGAGGCAGAGGCACGAGGTGGGGGGGTGGGGTGGGGTGGGGTGGAGGAAAGGAAGACGGAGAGAGAGAGAAACGGGGGGGCGGAGGAAGCTGGCCTGTTACTGGAGACGTCGAAGTCGTTTCTGCTCTTTAAAGACTTCCAGATGTGAGCCGCTTTGCTGCAGCTTTTTACTGGGGCTTTTTGGGCCGGGCGGCATGAGAACGGCGTGCCCTCGCGGGCCCTGCGGGATGGGGTCAGCACCAGTGAAGCTGGGTGGCGGGGTCCCGCGACTCGACCCGACCAGATCCGAGTCCTTTCTCTGGCACCAGACATGTGACCAGAAAGCGGCGGGCCCGGTGCGTTTTTACGGCCGGGCAAGATGGACACTGATCAAAAGCAGGAGCAGCAAAAACAAGTGTGCAAAGTGCGCGTGCAGCAGATTCGACCGCGGAGACGAGCTAAAAGCCCGGCGCGCCGCGGCGCGTTTACCAACCGGCCGCCTCGACTTGGCAGCACTTTGGATTCGTGTTCACGTTTGAAAGCCCGGCCCCTGTCTCAGCACCGCCATTCAGGTGGATCCTTCTCTTCTTCTCCTTCTTCTTCTCCTGAATAGCAGCCACATTACAAAACACGACCCCCCAAGAAAGGACGGGGGGGGTAATCCCGTGTAGTCGAGTCTGTTTGTCTTCCTTCGCCTCTGCAGACAGCTGAGCTCGAGGAGCTCGCATGAAAAACAAAGGGCCATTGTGTCTCGGTGCAGAAATCCATGCTCTGGCCTGATGCTGGGTAAGCCTCAAACAAACCGTAATTACAATGTACAAACACTGGCAGGCTGGAGAGAGAAAAGGAGGGACCACAGCTGGAGCGGGACAGATGACGGCTGCGGCAGGGTGCTTTCACACGCGTCTAAATATTAAAAATCCGGTTATACTTCTAATATGTTCTATGACGTGTAGAAGAAGTCTGGTGAAACTCACTAGAGACGATGGTAATTGGTCAGATTTTTTATGGTTGGACAAAGTTGACAGAGGTTGGTGGAATGTGCCTATAATAGGGTGGTAGTAGCCTAGTGGGTAAAACACTCACCTATGAACCAGAAGACCCGGGTTCAAATCCCACTTACTACCACTGTGTCCCTGAGCAAGACACTTAACCCTGTGTTGCTACCATTGTGTCCCTGAGCAAGACACTTAACCCTGTGTTGCTCCAGGGGGGGGGACTGTCCCTGTGAATACTGATTGTAAGTCACTCTGGATAAGGGCGTCTTGTAAATGCTGTAAATGTAAATATGTCCTGCTTGTGGTGACCTGGAGCGACTTGTCATCACCGCTGGTGGTTTAGTATACAGAACACCTGTACAGATGAACCTGGCTTACATTTGTGCCATTTATCGGGCCGTCCTTATCCATCAGTAGCTACAGGGACAGTCCCCCTGCAGTGGGGTTTGAAGCTGTGATGTTCATAGTAGAGTGTCTTGCCCGCTAGGACACCACCGCCTGACTTAACCTGCGCGTGTCATCAGGTCAGCTGTTTTTTTTACATAGATAATTGAAGTGAAAGTGAAGTGATTGTCATTGTGAGACACTGCAGCACAGCACACAGTGACACAACGAAATGTGTCCTCTGCTTTTAACCGTCACCCTTGGTGAGCAGTGGGCAGCCGCGACAGGCGCCAAGGAGCAGTGTGTGGGGACGGTGCTTTGCTCAGTGGCACCTCGGTGGATCGGGATTCGAACCGGCAACCTTCTACCACTGCCCTGGTGGTAAAATAAATCAATAAGGTCAACTGATCACATGATGCCATGGATCTTTGCATAAGTAATGAGTAATAAAAGATTTGTTAAAGCGTCCAGGAAGGAGGAAGAAGGCCGCAGGCCGCGCATGGACGACTCACCGCTGGCGTTCTTGCCGCATATCAGATGCTCGCAGGGCTGCAGGACCCCCCACAGCTCGGCGTCGTTGTTCACGACCCCCTCCAGCGCCTCGGCCGTGAGCGCGCCCCCGCCGTCCGCGCCCCGCGCGCGCGCGCCCGCCTCCTCCACCAGCGCCTCCACGCACGCGCACAGGCAGATGGCCGCGTGCTCGTGGACGCGCACGGCCACGCGCGTGTCCACCATCCACCGGAAGAAGCGGCCCACCGACAGGGTCAGCGCGCACCTGGACGACTTGCCCTTGCGCAGCAGCTCCCCGGCGCTCATGCTGTACATGGAGATGGCCTTCACCGTGGCCGAGACGCAGTGGTCGGCCAGCGCCCAGCTCAGCACCAGGCGGATGGCGCTCTGGACCTCGAAGCGGGTGCAGCGGCAGTGCATGACGCTCAGGCGCTGCGCCTCCCGGGCGATGCGGATCAGGGCCCTCCTCATCAGGCCGGAGAGCCTCCGCACGGCGTCGCCGGAGAACCCGCGCAGGACGCGGGCCACCTCCTCCTCCGTCCAGGGGAACTCCTCCAGCTCCGGCAGCCTGGGGCACTTGGAGAAGATGTCCTCGGGGTCCTCGGGCAGCGCCGTGTTCACCGTGTCCCAGCTGTTGTTCCTGCTGTTCATCGAGCCGGAGAAGTACCACCAGTTCCCCCGGTGCGGCGCGCTGGCGTGCGCCTGCGAGTTGGACTTGGAGGAGGACAGGCTGAGGGACTTACACGAGTCTTCTGCCCCGTAGCCCGAGTCCAGAGTCAGGTCCTCGAGGGTCTTGGTGTTGGAACTGCTCATTCCGGCCATGGCCTGGGCTTTCAGAGCCATCAAAACGCGATCAACTCGGGCTGGTTATACTGGTTCGGCGTGAACTTCCAACAAACTTTAAAACAACTTCCAGACCCGCGTCTTACATCTTACATTCACCCTCCATCACCTCCTGTCCCATCTGTGAGGACGGAGCTTATAGAAAAAAACAACTAAAGGAATAAGAAGTTCCACCTTCCGGGGTTTTTAGATGATTAACCACACGTCCCCGCAGGAGATTCATAGTAAAAATAAATAAATAAAAAGCGAGTGATGAAGCGGCTGTGTCGCAGCGCGGCGCTCCGTCCTCCGCCCACAGCCGACAGACGCGACTCCTGCGTCCGAGTCCGACACCAGCGCGGTTAGAAGCGGCGGGCCGAGCGACAGCCAATCAGGACACAGACGCCCGCCCGCAGCCAATCAGGAGACAGACGCCCGCCCGCAGCCAATCAGGAGACAGACGCCCGCCCGCAGCCAATCAGAAGACAGACGCCCGCCCGCAGCCAATCAGCGTCCACCGGGGCAAAGTTCGCTCATTAAAGCCAATTTACAGCGACACGATGGGGAAAAAAAGTCACGTATGAATACAAAAGTAAGCGAATTGTTGAAGTTTCGAACATGAACGCTATTTGACGAAAAACATGCAAAAAGGTCGTCAGCATATTCAGGAACGGAGACTATATTTAGCGTGATGTTCTGTATTATTAAAAATGCGGACGGACGGCCAACAGCCGCCTGCGGCGCTTCTCTTATCTTTTATCTCGCAGCGACTGGGTGGAACGCATAATGATCGCAATTACACTCTGCAGGACGGAATGAGAAGCCGAGCTTTTCCTTCCAGGCGCTTCCAAAGCGGACACGAGTCCAGGGTCGCGGCGGCCTGTCGGATTGAATATCTCTGATGTAGAAGAAGAGAGTAGGAGCTTAACGGAAAATGTCATCTCGGTTTATTGACTTGTAATTTCCTCACATGGAAAGACGTCCATTCATGCTTTTTCAATCGTATGCCCTGTCAGTGATAGACGAGAAAATGCACTTTTAAACCCATCGTGCAGCACGTTGGGAAGTGACGGGCTGAAAGACAGCGCCCTCTATTGGAAAATAATATCTGCACAACGCGTGCATTAATAAAACAAGAAATCTCTCTCTCAAATCGCACGGTGGATATCGAGTTAAATAAGAAAGTCTGGCACGTCAGCATAAAATTTTATTTTGAAAAAGGAAACAAAAGGCATGAAAAAAATACAATACATTCGTAAAATCTTCTACACAACAATTTCACAGAAATTACCTTGGAATGTAGATCCCTGTTTTAAATCTCTAGAATTAAATTTCTGCTTCTATATATATATCCAGTCCCAAAAGTATGATATATATATATATATAGGCCTCCAGGGTGAGGGAGAGGCAAAGAGAGATTTTTAACAATCTTTATCCGTTAAACAGTTGGCTTAGCCAATGTAAGCATTTTTCAGTATGTTTTTTATTATTATTATTATTATCATCATTATTATTATTCCCTTTCACAATAGTCAAAATGAAGAAAGGTGTTCGCTTCCTCAGCCAGTCATATCTCCTCCAGAAATGCAGCTGCCGACAGGGTTGCATCACGCTGTTTATTACTGAAAGCCCCCCACCCCCCCCTGCATCGAGAAGTGCGCCTGTTGGTTCGTTTTTTTTTTTTTTTTTCTCGGCTGTAACCAGCGCACGTCTTCCTGTCTGCTTTCCATCCTCCTCACGGGGCGCAACCCAAAGAAAGGCACACGCTAGTGAAATGACCTTGTCACCTCAGACGACCTCTGGGTGAGCAACTGCGGGAGCTCATATGGGAGAAGCGGCTCAAAGCACGCTACCTCCATCAGGACGGTGTGACGCTCTGTCCTCGAATCACACATGTAAAGCAGATGCCAGAGAATGTTTAAAAAATGAAACAAAATGAAAAACTTCAGAAATAAAAATAAATTTTCTTTGTCTCAGAAGTTAGGGCCAAATGCTCTCTGTACAGTTCATGTTATCTGGTTCCTACCAAGAAAAAGCATCGGCATCAGCAGGAATTCTACAGAAAAGCCACGTAGCATTTCAGTGTCTATGGACCCCAACCAAAGTGCTTTTTGTTCAACTCCCCATCACCCAACATTTCCCTTCTGCTTTGGAGGGCACAAGTAAATTCTTTTTAATATATATATGTATTTAAAAATCAAGTAATTCATTGTTGTTAATCTCCATTAGGTAAAGAATGGAGTTCCAAATAAATTATGCACCATATATCCTAAGTCCAGTCTATGTCCAGTATATCCCAAAGGAAGTACATACCACCAACATACCCACATACTGCGTCTACACCATTATATGTACGTCAAGATCTATGCCATGTTGTTAATATTCAGTACAAGCTGCACAGCATATACCTGAAAGAGCATTGAAGTCTTTAAATTGTCTTTTGGCTGCTCCAGTACCCATTTGCGTAAACAAACGCAGTTTTTTTTCCATAAAACTGTAAATTATCTATTAAGTACCAAAAATAAAAATCTTGCCATTAATGACAGAGGTAAAAAGGCCTTCTGCCTAAAAAAAAAAAAAACCCAAAATTGCACTGGCCACCAGAGGGCGTGACTGGGCACTCAAGGCAAAGGGTCACGCCGGATGGCTTCAGTGCGCCGCCCTGGAGGGGCCGAAGTCCACAGTGAGACAGGTGGTGCCTCAGGGGTGCCTGCCTGAAACAGACTCCGCCTTGGTCGGGGAGGATAGGGGGTGGTTGAGCCTCAGTCGCGTGCCGGGGTGTTATCCCTTGGGGCTTTTCTTGGTCTGGGAGTTCCACATGCCCCTCTTGGAGTGGTAGTAGTGGAAGAAGTTGCGCAGCCGCAGCCTCTCCACCTCCAGGCCGTTCTGCAGCACTCTGGAGAGAGCAGATGGTGTTACGCTAAGCAGGAGGATGGCAGCTGCCCTGTTGCTCAGTCCTACTGATGTGCCACCAGCATGAATATTTTCTGGCTCTACCAGACCTTAACACATGTTTAGGTACCATTTAAAAAAAAAATTGGTTGCTAGTTAACAGGGGAAAACACAAAATGCTTATAAGAAGCATTAAGTTGTAAAATTAATTTACCAAAGCATAACCACCTCGGCATTATTATTATTTCCAGTAAACAGCAGCTAAGTAGTGTATTTGATCTTGTGCTGTGCAGGGTGCAAGCATGTGGTGAGGTGCATTAATTTTCCAAGACATATTTAAAATGAATAAAAACATACAGCGAGCATCTTAACACTACATGAAGATCTAATTATCAATAATGAATAACCTTACGATGCAGCTATGTTTATTCACCTTAAAAATGATTTGGCCTTAATTAATTATCCAATTTTTTCCATAACATATATGGATAGTCTTTTTAAAATATATGCAGTAAGTAGTCTTTTCCAGCAGCACTATTGCACTGCTGTTTTACTCTGACCCAGTTTTTCCCAACGTACAGTGTACTCCACTGTTGCCATGGCGCAGTGAACTATGTCATTTTCCAGTCGGGCCATTTCTTATTCTTCCCAACACATTTGACTCAGCTATTCACAGCCTCACCCTCATTACGTCTGTCAGGCCACAAAGGCCAGCAGAGCCGCAGGACATTATTAATCAGAAACAATAATGCCGGTCACTTTATTAGAAACGCCAACCTTGCAGCTACAGTCCTCTGTATGTTTATTAGATAAATATACAATATGGACAGGCATTAAAGATGCCCAGTTATTACAGGCTATATGCCCTCTAATGAAAAGAGTTTTAAGGGGACAGAAGACGACAACTCTAGAGAGCTGCAGCTGGACAATAGTTCCCAAATCTCAAGAAACAAACTGATTTCTAGCATGACTGTCCCAATAAAAGGACATTAAGGATATTTATTAAATACAAATAAAGAGATTAGCTCACCTGTCCAGCAGCTCCCAGTCCTCTCCCCCCCAGCGGTCCTTAAACTCCTCTGTGTTCATCCCTCCAATCTTGTCAAAGTCTGACTTGTAAATCCCGAACAGTCCAAATCCATTTACCTCCCAGTAGCCTGTGCAGGTCGGGGGCAGGGTGGGATGAAGAAAACACAGGCAATTAATCATGGGGATCTGATAATGTGCGTGTTAGGGGGCTGGCAGCTGAGCTGTCACCGCTTTCAACCACGCTGTCACATGGAAGGACAAGGAAGCCAGTGAGCAGTGGAGTGTGGCAAGGGGGGTTCATAAATTAAGATAATGAAGTCTCGCAGGCTGCTTTAAAGTCGCAATGCGATTTCTGCTCCATTACCGCCGGGAGGAGATCTTGTGTGCATGACTTTATACTTCATGCTCTGATATTATTTAACATGCTCTATGCTGCACATGTGGCATTTGTGTGTTTTACCGTTAGGCTCTTGCGGGGAGCTGCCACAATCCAGTCTCATGACGATTGGGGCGAAAGCGAGTCGTCCCTCCACACAGTGCTTCCTGATGCTCTCCAGGATGTTGAGGGGGAAGTGGATGTGCAGGTCACACAGGAACACGATGCTGTGGCTATCCTAAGAATTTCAAACATTCATTCTGCCTCACTCAACATAATTACATTATGCACACAACAACTGCAATATTCATCATACTGTGACAATTATACTACTCACTACATCGCTGTAAGTTTAAGACTAACATAATAGGTATTATTAAACGTCAAAGGTATAACTGGCCATAATTTTAACAACGCATAATTATATAAAATATGTAGGAATACCTCTATGGTGTCCACTCCCATCTGTAATCCAGCGGACCTCTCAAAATTCCCCGTTCTCCGCAGATACTCATACCTGACAGACAGGTGAATAATGAATGATACTTGACTCATATTCCGTGTACGCTGGCATTAATGTATTCAGTAATATGCATAACATAACAGTAAATAAAATGTAATGTATTCAGGAAAATGCATGTGCATACACAGCTATGCTGTATCATTATACGTTTATTTTTCTTTTTGCAATATTTCAGGGTAGTTAAAAGGCATTTGAGGGCATGAAACAGATTTTTTTTACATCCCAGATGCATCCTAATGTATTCTTTCATTATTTTAAAGTACATGAATACTGTTGTGTGAATAGATACACAATTTCTTTATTGTGAATACAATTTCATCCCAATTCTGTTACCTGGGCACAGAACTCTCCCTCAGGGCTTGTTCCACGTCCATGTCCTCGCTCTGGAAGTCTACAATGATGATGTTGAAGTTGTTGTCTTTGGTCTCGTGGTGCAGGCGCTCCATGTCTGTGATGAACTGCTGCACCCAGCGGGCCTGGTTCTTCACTGTTTGAGAAGAGAGGAGGGCTCAAAATATCCAGGACTGTACCAAGACCCTATTTCAAACCTGGAATGCAACTATTTAGATCATATTTATATAGATATAGATTTTTATTGCAAATTAATTACAAAGTAGCATTTTTATTGAACAGTTACCAAAATATATCATATATTTATCAAGATTTAAAGAATGTGTTTTTATGATTTAGACAACCCTCCCCACAATACTGCACTAGCTAAATGTATCCATTAGCTGGTAGATTTACTGCTAGCATCACTAGTCAGTGTCACAAAGCCATCAAGCTAAGGGACAACCAACCTGGCACCACAAAATGCACCATGACGTCCTTCTTCCACTGCAGCATGACGGGCTGGCACAGCAGGGGCTTGGCGTAGGACGTGCCCCACTGGGTTGTGGCACGGACGGGCCGCGTTGGCCGTGGACGGTGGGCATTGGTGGTGGTGGGGGTACTGAGGGCTGGGGACGGGGCTTGGGCGGTGGCACCCTCGCTGGTTTCCAAACTGTCCTCCAGTCGGCTGCGGTGCAGCAGCAGGTAGATGTATTCAGAGAGGCGCACCACGGTCCTGCCCCGCTCCATCAGCTCCAGCTCCACCAGGTAGCGGTTTCCACGAGCGGAGTCCCGCCGCTTCTCCACGTTAATAATCCGCAGGAGGGTGTAGATGCTGAGAGAGAAAGCAAGACAGAACATTTTACCCTTTGATCTCATGCTTTATATGCACATTCATAGTTTTGATGCCTTCAGTGAGAATCTACCAACGTAAATGGTCATGAAAATAAAGAAAACACATTGAATGAGAAAGTGTGTCCAAACTTTTGGCCTTTATTGTATATATATTTAATCATGCTGAATATACTGGATTTTCCAAAAGGCTTGTATATGTTGCTATTGCACATATGTTGCTAGTCTTATCATCATCTGTTTATGTTTCAATCATTCTAGATAACAATACAATCAAAATAACAATAATAATAAAAACATTACACCGCCCCAAGATCATGAATTATACGGCTGTTTTCTGCTGGTAGTCTAGTTATATTGTGAAGGTAGTAGCGTAGTGGGTGACACACTCGCCCGTGAACCAGAAGACCACAAAGTCACAGGGTCAAACCCCACTTACTACCATTGTGTCCCTGAGCAAGACACTTGTCTGCAGGCGGACTGTCCATGTAATAAGTGACTGTAACTCGCTCTGGATAAGGGCGTCTGATAAATGCTATAAAGCTATGTGTAGGTCAAGACCTTTATGACATTTAAGGCATTTATCATTAACAAAAGGCCCTTCATCTTAAATCTGCATATATTCGAGTCTTAACAGTAAGATGTTTCTTAATATATGTTTTTTTTTTTGTATTTTATAGGTAATATTCACCGTCTATCACTATTTCTTTCTTGTTTAGCACCAACTACACACACACACATACACTGACCCTCCATTGCGCTCATTGAGTTTCTCCATGTACTGGGCCAGAACATCCACCACCTCACTCTCGGCCAGCTGCAGGTTGCCTGACACGTTGCAGCGCAGGTCGTTCCAGTCGGAGCGCAGCAGCTCGAAGTCCATGGTGTTAACGGAGAACGTGCGCTGCCAGTTAATCGCTTCCTCCACCCACCCCGGCCGCGGCTCTACATCTTCGTAGCTGTATTCAGACAGGCCGTCCTCCTCTTCTTGCTCTGCCTCTGGCTCCGCCCCCAGCGGCTGATGCTGCTGCTGCTGGGGCTCTGTGATCTCAGACATCCTCATGTATGAGGTGACCTGGGCGTTTTCCGAGGAGTTGGCACCAGGCACGGTTGGAGGCTGGGTAGGTGGGGTTGGAGGGGCGGTGCTGCTCCTGCTGCCAGTGGGCTTTGTGTTTTCTTGCAGCGCCTTCTTCTTTTCTGAGTGGACTGGCAAGGCCGCCCTATTGGCAGGCTTGGGAACTGCACCAGGATGGCTCTGGTTGGCACTGGGAGGCAGGGCTCGGCTTTCTCTGGGCGGGGGTCTAGCCAAAAGCTGCGACGCCCCAATCATTCCCTTCTGGCTGCTTCTGGGTTTGGCACTGAGGTTGACCAGCTTGGTGGTCTTACCATTCTGGTAGAGGAAGACGCCCGGAAAGATCTCTCTTGGCTGGCGGGACATGGGGGTCTTCTTCTCCTTGGAGGGGCGGGGCCTAGTGATGTAAATCTTGTTTTCTTCCTTTTTGCGATCCTTTTCGACCCGGGCGTAGGCATGGGCGGGGGCTGCGTGAGCCGAGTTGCTGAGGATCTGCTTGGCTCGGCTGGTGAGCGCGCTCAGTGAGGCCTTCTGTGGAAACAGCAGCGCCGACTTGCTGAGTTTGGGAGATGCCTCTCCACCCCGGCCCTTCTTAGCCGGTTCGTCTGGGCCGGTACGGATCCAGGACAGGGACCGGCCTCTCACTATGTTCCCGGCCTCGGCCTCCTCCTCCTGGGTATTTGGAGGCTCCCTGCCCCGGTCCCTGTGTCTGGCCCAGTCCTGATCCTCATGCTGGAAAAATCGCTTGCGCTGCCTCCGGCGCATCAGGCCCTTCCCTTCATCTCCTATCGCCTCCTCCACTCTCGGTGGAGCCGAGGGCCCGGCTCTGTGGGTGGCCCTGGGGGAGGCATGGCTGGCCCGACTTGGCTGGGTGCTCCTCTTCATCTCCTGGGTGCCCACCATTTCCACGTCATCCTCTGGGTCAACCCCTTCCTCTTCCTCCAGAAAATCTGTGGGATGGGAATGGCGTGACGGGTCATTAGAGACGCGGCATTAGCATTAACTCCTCCGACTGAAACAAACAAGCCCCTCCATCTGTCATTTGGAACAATTACGTCGAAATTACCAAGGCCTTGATCGGACAGAGTGGTAATTTGGACGTAATTAGTAGGCTCATTGCATTAGCTGTCTATGAGGGGACAAGAAAATGTCTGCTTAAAAAACACGTACCATCTGGGTTGGGAAAGAAGAAAGGCCGGTCATCATCCTCTTCATCCATTTTCATGTATTTGTAAAAGCCAAATCTGTCAAAAGGGCGATGAAGACGCAGAATTAATCAAGTATTGGTGCACTGATCTGACTGATAAACTCTGAAACGATTGATATTCACAATGATTTATTACCACATATTTACTCAGAGGCTCGTAAAAAAGGAGAAATGATTTATTGTGCACTGTCATAGTTAAAGGAGGTGACCTTACTTTTCCAGATAAATAGGAGACTCTCTGTAGAAGCACTTGTTCTCTCTCTCCATGTGCGTGAGGCGCGTGAAGTCATTAGGATATACAAAGGAGAGGTACACCTGCACGGGAAAAGAAAGCGTAGCCGGCGGCCATTAAAAATAACCCCGCCGCATTATCAAGTGATGCATGAGCTCCTGTTGGTGTCTTGCAATGACTGGCAGTGGCCAAATGGGGGCAGCATCCATCAAGCTCAGGTGACTGCCTCGGTCAAACCAGGCTCAGGCAAACGAGACAAAGAAAAGAGAGCGAGAGAGAGAGAGACAGAGCGAGCGTCTCTTTAATGGGGTCGTCTATTCACAAAACCACACGTCGTTCTAACCGAGAGAGCGTACTGCAAGCAGCCATGGAAACGGCACAAGCAAAGATCCACAGTGACAGCTGAGACAACGTGCTAAGTGGGATCGAGTGCAAATGGAACTGTGTGTAAGTGTGTGTGTGTGTGTGTGTGTGAGTGTGTGTGTGTGTGAAAGAAAGAGACTCACAAACTGTAAGCCCTGGTATCGGGCAATGGGAAAGTCTTTCACCACGTATGTGGGAGAGTAGAGGCAGGCGGGCAGTACATTCTCTAACCGCGATGGATCAATCATGGGTGCTGTGGAACGAGAGAGAGAGAGAGAGAGAGAGAGAGAGAGAGGGAGGAAATGGGAATTATTTTTATTATCGCAGCCCACGTTTCACCATGATTTATTGCTCTTATGTTCTGTGCCCTGCATCCTTCTGTTGACGACAGAATTTAGATTCATTTATGCAAAACTGGCATACTATGAACACAGGAAATAGCGAAAAATTATGAATTTAGTGGGTGGGCCTGAAGAGAGGCTGAACAGACATATAATAATGTCAGATTGTTGTGAGGGGTGGTGTGCGATAAAACGGCAAAACAACAAAGAAAAAAACGTCTGATGTATATAACGGCCGAATATGTGGGGGCCTTATTACAGACATCTCCAGGTACAGGGGATTTCTGTAGTGACACAAACTGCAAACCTCCACCTGGGCCAACTAGCTGCTTAACGAAGGCAACCTGGAGGAAACGCTGAGAAATCCCGACATGATCTGAAAGATTTTAAAGCAAAAAAAAATATCTGGCTTCGTTCTCCCAGACGAGTCGGCTGGGTATGACGTAAAAGTGCTGTAACATGGACGGTAGACAGACGAACGGACAGCCTGCACGCACTGCTGTAGAAGGTGTCACGGGGATCCGCTTTCAGCATGTCGGCGCCGTGTGGGCTGCTGGCCGGCGGCTCCTCTGGGACTCGGCTGTGGCTGGCCAGGGTCTGTGGCACATGATCTACGCTGTTCATCTTCAGACTGGACTCATCTGTCAGGGGAGGAGAAATGAAGAGGGATTAAGACAAATCCTTAAATCTCAATAAAAGACGCTAAAGGAAGCAACATTTGCTTGATGGGATCTTGTCAGTCTCACTTCCAGTATGGCCTGGTCCCATGTGTGTATCTGAGTTAGATTATTAGATCAGATAACATTATGTGACCTAATGAAAATATGAGTAATTGCTGAGATCAATATTGTGAATAATAATATTGATTGTCTGCCCAGCCCCATTCTTGGAACACCATTCATTGCATCACATGGCACAGACACAAAACAGTGTTGGACAGCACTACAGCAAGTTGAATAAAAAACGACCGTCTTTTTAGAAATGTACATGATACCAACTGCAGGAACATTCTGGGCTCTGCTTTTCGATCTATCTCTGTGTGCTAAGAACTTTTTCCCCGATTGCACAGTGCTAATGTGCCAATTGCCCTGGCCTGACTCTAGTAGACAGAAATGTTGTACTCTTTCTGTACAAAGATGACCTGGTGCCTCTTTCCACTAATGCACTGGGGCTATGGCAGCACCTGGACCTGCTGAGAACTTACTGGGTTCTGGCAGCAGACGCCGAACTGGATAAACATTTAAAAACCAAAAGAAAAGAAAGCCAGATGTCAGCGGTACAGATGCCAGATCACTGCAGGCAGCTCACAGTGCAGCTGGTCGTGGGGCTCCCCAGCCACATAGCGTGGTGGTGGTGGTCACCACTAACCCTGACCAGCAGGAGGCCGACCCTGCTTACACACCAATACATAAACCACTTACAACTTATAAGAATCAGCACAAATATCTGAATGTTATTTTAAGGCACTTTAAGGGTGCTGTGGCCACTGCACAGTTACACCAACAGAGCAGGAGCGCTCCGGTTTGATCCCAAAGAAGTTAATGATCACTTTGCATTACCTACCTCCATTATAAGCCCACCTGTAATTACCTTCCTAAGGCTGTAATAAGGGTAACAAACACCGCAGCGGAGCGTGTTTGAACCAGACACTTGTCCACCATGTAGCTTCGCGTCGTGTAGTGCTTCCACGTTGCAGTTAGTGCTCAGTCCCTGACCACAGTTCCTTTGAAACTGAGTATTAATGTTCCATTTGACTGATGAGATTCACAGCCTGCCACCTTGGTACAGTAAAGTATACAAGGTGGTAAGTGTTGTAGACAACCAATTTATTTTTTAACTGGTCACTACTTATATATATTATTATTAAAGCTCCCCTATTATGGTTTTGTTTGCCTTTATATTAGTCTTAGTTGTCCCCTAATGCTGTGCTGAAGTCTCTTTCTGAAATTCAGCCTTGGTGCAGAATTACAGCCACTTTTAGCCAGACCCCCCATGAGATTTCCCCTGGATGCACCTTTCTGTGTGTGTAGCTTTAAATGATGAGGAGGAGAGAGGCGGGACGAGGGGGAAGTTGAGGAGACATTCACAGAAATGACATCATCAACACCATTCACCAACAACAATGTTTGGCTCAGACAGGAAGTCGCGTCAGCGTTTTTTCCAGACAAAAATTAAATGAACCCACTGATTCTTCAGAAGCTGTAACTCTCCCAAATTCTCTGGGCGGACAAAGCATGAGAATCATAATGACAACATAAGGGGACAAGTTTCAGATCCGTCTCTGAACAGCGAAGCAGAATGGCCAAAGCATGGTTTACACCTATCGCCATTTCTAGCCTCTGCAGGACCATGCACAGGGGGAACTTGTATTAATGTGAAAAAATCTCACAAAGTGATATTTTAATAATAGGAGACCTTTAATAATGTGACGTACTGTGGCGGAGTATGTGTATGTTCTGTTTGTGTTTCTCTCTCTCTGTAATGTTGCCGGGTGGCTCCACATCAGCCCATGATTGGACTTCTCCCCCTTCCTGTCATGACTGGTAGGCTGTAATAGGGCAGAGTGCTCAAAATGGCATCTGCTTTGGAACAAGATGAAAGGGTGTTGCTGTGAAGTGAGAAGGAAGTGGTGTGAAGTGAAGGATTGTGACCAGAAGACAAGTGTGTGTGTGTGTGTGTGTTTTTTTTTTATCTTCTGATCCCCACTGATCCCCACCAGCAGCACTACCCACTGTAGTGCTGCTGGTCCTATAATACTACTATGGATTTTCCCCTCTGGTACAATTCATGAACATATAAAATTTTTTTAAGTGAAAATACTGTATTTAGCAACATATGTAAACCCCACTTTCTACCATGGTGTCCCTGAGCAAGAGTATGCTCACCCTGAGCTGTCCCTGTAACTACTGGCTGTCCATCTGGTGTCTGCAGAATGCTGTTCATCAAGTATGAACGTAAGATTTAGTGAATATAATTGTACTTGACTTGGGATCTTCGAACATTTTGACCACTTCCCCCTCCCACCGCAAGGAAACCAGTCGGCTCTGCCCCCCCCCCGCTGGTGAGCCGGGGTCTAATTACTCCCACCGATCGATAGCGCGAGGGTGAGGAGGTATGATTTATGGGGTGCCATTTGCATGGTCTGACAGGAGACCTGCTTCATTAAGGCTGGGCTGGGATGCAGGGATGTGAGAAGATCAGATGATCGTCTTGGAATTGGAACTCCCGGAGAAGGGCGGGGTTTAACCACGGCAAGAGAAAAAAGGTAACGCTGGGGGGAAAAGCTCCTTGCTGTCATCGGGCTCTCTGGCCTTTTAACTTTGCCTTGGCAGCGTGAGGCGTGAAGTGCAGAGCGCAGCAGGGGTTAAGAGCCACATCATGCAAAGTTAAACTCAGAGGGAGTTCAGGCGGGGTTCACGCGCACCAGCGGCTGGATCGATACCCGGCTGCGGTGCAGCAGGCATTTCTAAGGCCGCACCGGGCCCCTAATTACGCGTCGCGAGTGGCTCAGGCACATCGCTCACAAACACGGCCCGCGTCCGCGGTGATTAAAACCGACACAGACACAATATGCAGCGGCGAGAAGGATCCAGGGTCTCTGGCTTCCTGCAGAACCGTGAGTCACGCAGAGGGGCGGGACGGGCAACAAGTCAGGGTCGCGGCGGCTCTAATGACCGGCATTAACCATTCGGCGTGAGTTTCATCTCGCCCTGTCGCCATGGCTGCAAAGCGCCCCGCAATCCCATGCTTCCCTGCCTCCCGCCCACGGCCCCTCCGAAGAGCTGGCAGCAGCTTTAAGGTCAAGTCAGATTCTTTACTCGATTGCGAAGGCGACTGCTTCAAAGCCTGGGCGTCGGGTATAAAACAGTCCTGCCCTTCAAAGCCGCTAACATTGTTATACCCTTGTGTAACATTTCTACACAAGGGTGCAGATTTAATGCTGATCAATGTGCTGCACTTTCGTCTGCATGATTGGACATGCTAAAGCTGTGTTTATAGATTCTGACAACCCTGAACTGGGCGAGCCAGGCTTGAAAATGAATAATACTTTTCATTATGAACTTCATCCAAAGAAAATGAACTGTGCTATATGAATAGCTTCTGAAAACTTGGATTTCGATATAATGATTATATTATGCACCCCTAACCTCTGAGTATTATGAGTAAGATATAACAATTGTCTCGATTGCATATAAATATTTCCAATAATTGTACTTTTAGGCAATGAAATAAGCATGTAGGAATTATTCGAACAGAGAAATATGTTGTCTAACATATGCCATTTTCAACAAGAGGCAAAAGATCTTTACAAAAGAGTCAAAGGTCTAAAAAAAGAGCTGGCAAAGCTCATCTTTAAAAGTTTAGAGTCCCCCGAGTATGGCACAGTGTGAGAAACCCAGGCTTTCTGTCAACCCGCCACCCCAGAGGTCAGCCCCAGGCACTTTCTTATTCAGCTGATTTATGTACAATACAGAGATTCAGAAAAAAATAACCTAAAATGTATACACAACACCAGCCGTCCATTTTCCTAACCTGCTTATCTGGGTCAGTGTAGTAGGCAAACTGGAACATATCCCAGCAAGCTTCAGAACCCCTGCAAGCCAGCGCCAATTTAACATCAGCAGTTCACCTAACCTGGACTGTAGGATAAAGCGAAGCATATGGAGTAAACCAACATGGACACAGGAAGAACATGCACACTCCGCACAGAGGGGGAAATTATCATACAATTGAAATCCATTACCATTCTAAGAATCTTTTCAGAACATATTCAAATAGAACTAAAAATACTCTGAATGCAAACTGAGCCAAGGGAACAATCTACAAAATGTGTTTTTTTGTATGCAGTCATTTACAGAACATTTGTAATTAACTGTGCTGTAATTAACTGAAAGTCCCTTTCAACCCCTAAAACATACCAACAGTGGTGTAATTGGGGCTAATAAAGGCTTGTTATCATAAAAATTTGTGTCTTAGTTGTTAGTGGTTCAAAATGGACAACGGGAGTGAATGTGGGTTTTGTTGGTGGTTCAACTTGTCAAGATCTGGTGCCAACTGTACCTAAAAGCAATGGGATTGTGCAATTCTGAGATGTACGCAGCTCAGAATAATGATTCTATTTGTTCCAATTCAGAATCAATGAGCCACAATGCCTTAACGAGCAATTTCGCTTTCAGCTTTGTGATTTGTGGGCCAGATTTGTGGGCCAGTAACAAGTAAAAAAGTAATACAAGTACTGAAACTGTTCTGTGTTTTCTCTGTAAATGATTTATAGAAGTCTACAGATATCACACATGCAATGCGGATATGTAATGTGGAGTCAGATAAACAAGAAAAGCCATGAGCTCTCTCTCTCTCTCTCTCTCTCTCTATCTATATATATATATATATATATATACACACACACACACACACACACACACACACACACACACACACACACACACACACACACACACACAGTATATACAGAACAGGGCCAAAGTATGGACACACCTTCTCATTCGCTGTGTTTTCTTTATTTTCATGACCATTTACGTTGGTAGATTCTCACTGAAGGCATCAAAACTATGAATGAACACATGTGGAGTTATGTACTTAACAAAAAAGGTGAAATAACTGAAAACATGTTTTATATTCTAGTTTCTTAAAAATAGCCGCCCTTTGTCCTGGTTACTGCTTTACATTCTCTCGATGAGCTTCAAGAGGTCGTTTTCCGACAGTCTTGAAGGAGTTACCAGAGGTGTTTAGCACTTGTTGGCCACTTTGCCTTCACTCTGCGTTCCAGCTCACCCCAAACCATCTCGATTGGGTTCAGGTCCAGTGACTGTGGAGGCCACTGTGCTCTTAGGGAGTTCCTTTGTGAGCTTTGTGCATTGTGAGCTGTAAGGTCTTATATAGATAGGTATGTGGCTTACCTAATCAAGTCCAATCAGTATAATCAAAGACAGCTCGACTCAAATGAAGGTGTAAAACCATCTCGAGGATGATCAGAAGAAATGGACAGCACCAGAGTTAAATATATGAGTGGCACAGCAAAGGGTCTGAATACTTTGGACCATGTAATTTCTCAGTTTTTCTTAGTGTTGATAGATAAGCAAACATGGGGTGTCAATATGGGGTGCTGTGTGAACATTAGTGACGGGAAAAACAAGAACAAATGAACTCATTCCATTATTTTTGGCAAATAAACTCCTCTGCTCACCTTCCCTGATTAAAATGAGTTGGAAAAACAGTGAAGAGGAGTCAGCAGGCATCCGAAAGCGCTCTGCTCCTCACCCTTGAGGCTGTCGTCTCATCTCAGTGCCAGCTTGTAACTGTTTGATGCCGCCGGACGGCATGCGGCGGTTTAATTTCACGTTTATTGTGAGAGATACACTGATTTAAAGAGCAAACAACAAGAGGAGGATGAGAGTCGGTTTTGACATGAGCATGAGAAGCGTTCACCCTCCATCTCGCTGGTCGTACCAAACAGCCGCATTCTTTCCCTTTTGTTTCCCATGGGCGGCTCAGATCAGGCTGAACCTCCATTCATTTCAATGTCTAGCACAGAGCTCAATCGAATTTGCGGTAAAAATGAACTGCACTGACTGGCTTACCTGTATAGAGAGAGATGTAGGCGGAGTCGATGACCTCGAACTTCAGCCCCGGCAGGAACGGCCGCCACTAAAAAGAAAAAGAGGGGGTCAGTGAGAAGGATGAGAGCGAAGGGATCTGAAAAAATCCACCCCTGTCCCCAGCTCCCTCTTGGGGGACGCGCCGATCAATGACAGGCAGCTTGTGATCAGTGATCCACACAAAGTTGCGAGCGGGTTTCGGCTTCGCGACACTCACAAGGTCACCCCCGCACATAACACAGCCGTCTCCCGGAGGGGCGACGCCCGCATCGCCAGCAGCAACGAGGCCAGGCCCGACAGGCGTACAATCCCTTTAAAGCGATTCTGCAATTACTGCGTCACTTCTCGTTAGACGGCCGGTAATGAGGGGAGGCAGGTCGTTTTCCACAGCCGGCGTCGGGTGCTACAAAGCGCATCCACAATTGAGCATGCACATACACGGGTGCATACACAAATAAGCACACACTGACGCAAGGGCACGCATTAAATATACACACGCACAATACATCTAGTCCTTTAGAAAAGATAAAGACAAGTAGGTTCAAGTATACGTATGGGGCAAAGTGTGTGTGTGTGTGTGTGTGTGTGTGTTCTGTGTAACTCAATGTGACACAGTGGTGTACAAACTCTCCAAATTGCTATGCTTGTGGTATCAACTCTGTTGAACTTGTTAAATGAAACATTACCACTCGATTACACACACACGGAAAAAGGCCAGAGGAGAAGGAGCACAGCTCGGGCAGGAGCAGTTTATCACAGTGTGGGTGCACAAGGGGCGTGCACGCCGCCGTTTTCGTCATTTCAGAGTCTCAGACTTGCTCTCGCCTCTCAAGGTCAGGCTTGTCCTTTAGCGGCATCGGTGATGCAGAGTCCGAACTGTCAGAGGCAAGAGCAGTGCATCCACACTCACTCTCCTCAAAGAGAGAAACACCCACAGAAGCTGTCATTCACAGATGGGTCTCAAATAAGAATAAGTGAATAAAGAAGTGGGGTTCAACACGTCTTCACTAATATTACAAGTCTGGATTTGCAAATATGAGAGGACTAGTTCACTAGGTCTCAGTAAGATGTCCCATATTCGTCACCTGTTACGCAACTGCAGGGATGGGCATAATTTTTTTATGTTAAAAACATAAAAGTGTAATATTTGGTTATGTTTGCATTGGTTCATTGTATACTTGCAATATTTGCAATACTGTGGTCAGTAGCAGTCGCTAAAGCATATCATACCGTTTATGACTGTGTATGTAACAAATACCTTTTGAATTTAAATTTGTTTTTTAAATAAATAAACACAAATCCTGCATTTTGGTGTTTTGATGATGGCGGAGGAGAGCAGGGCTAAAGGCGTCTTTTTATCATGCCGCTATCATGGACATGATGCATGGCTAAAGTCTAAAAACAGTGGGGCAAAAAAGTATTTAGTCAGCCACCAATTGTACAAGTTCTACCACTTAAAAAGACGAGAGAGGCCTGTAATTTTCATCATAGGTATACCTCAACTATGAGAGACAAAATGAGAAATAAAAATCCAGAACATCACATCCTCTGATTGTTAAAGAATTTATTAGCAGGGGTGGAAAATTAGTATTTGGTCACTAACAAACAAGCAAGATTTCTGACTCTCACGGACCTATATCTTCTTCTGTAAAAGGCTCCTCTGTCCTGCACTCATTACCTGTATTAATGGCACCGGTTTGATCTCATTATCAGTATAAAAGACACCCGTCCACAACCTCAAACAGTCACACTCCAAATTCCACTAGGGCCAGGACCAAAGAGCTGTGTAAGGACACCAGAAACAACATTGTAGACCTGCACAAGGCTGGGAAGACTGAATCTGCAATAGGTAAGCAGCTTGGTGTGAAGAAATCAACTGTGGGAGCAATTATTAGAAAACGGAAGATATTCAAGACCACTGTTAATCTCCCTCGATCTGGGGCTCCACGCAAGATCTCACAAGAACGGGGGGACCTAGTGAATGACCTGCAGAGAGCTGGGACCATCAGTAACACACTACGCCGGCAGGGACTCAAATCCTGCAGTGCCAGACGTGTTCCCCTGCTTAAGTCAGTACATGTCCGGGCTCGTCTGAAGTTTGCTAGAGAGCATCTGGAAGAAGGATTGGGAGAATGTCATATGGTCCGATGAAACCAAAATAGAACTTTTTGGTTAAAACTCTACTTGTGTTTGGAGGAGAAAGAATGCTAAGTTACATCCAAAGAATACCATACCTACTGTGAAGTATGGGGGTGGAAACATCATGCTTTGGTGGTGTTTTTCTACAAAGGGACCCGGATGACTGATCCATGTAAAGGAAAGAATGAATGGGGCCGTGAGATTTTGGGTGAAAACCTCCTTCCATCAGCAAGGGCATTGAAGATGAGACGTGGCTGGGTCTTTCAGCATGACAATGATTCCAAACACACCGCCTGGGCAACGAAGGAGTGGCTTCGTAAGAAGTATTTTAAGGTTCTGGAGTGGCCTAGCCAGTCTCCAGATCTCAACCCCATAGAAAATCTTTGAAGTCCGTGTTAGCCAGCGACAGCCCCAAAATATCACTGCTCTAGATCTGCATGGAAGAATGGGCCAAAATACCAGCAACAGTGTGTGAAAACCTTGTGAAGACTTACAGAAAACCCATTGCCAACAAAGGGTATATAACAAAGTTATATACTAATTTTCCACCATAATTTGCAAATAAATTCTTTAAAAATCAGAGGATGTGATTTTCTGGAATTTTTTTCTCATTTTGTCTCACATAGTTGAGGTGTACCTATGATGTATTACAGGCCTCTCTCATCTTTTTAAGTGGTAGAACTTGCACAATTGTTGACTGACTAAATACTTTTTTGCCCCACTATTTTTTAACTATTTTTTCAGGATTCACAAAAAGCATTGCTTACTAAAAATCTGTGGCTGGACAATTTTAGAAATAGCCATTGTTTATGGGGCCATCAGGAGACAATCCAGACGTTATCTCCGCTATAGTCATCTCTGGACCACATTCCCTACAAAATCCAACATGCAGATAGATTGTCAGCACATTAATTCAAGCCTTCTGATTGGCAAACTAGGGAATACGACATTTGCAAACACTCTCCACCTATTGGGTCTCACAAAGCACCTGGAAAATACCCCCAAAGATATTTCTCCACTAGGTGCAGAGTTGGGTTGGGATGTTCTTGACGTTCTTGCAGTTTCCTGAGGTGAGAGATCTTGCAGACTTTAGTCATTGGTACTTCCAATAGGAAGCTGTCAAACTGTACAAATAAAAGTTCCCACTTTGACAGAATGAAAATAGTTTGCTCCCCTAATAAGAGTTTGACTATTATTTGGCCTGAAATGAAAAGAGAGGGAGACAGAGAGACACACGTACCCACACGCTTTTTAATAACTAAAGCTTTTCTCCGTGTCACGAGGTTCCCACCCGTACACTGGAGCCGACATCACGCGAGCGTATTGATGAAACCCATTAGCACTTAAAAGCCTCGCCTTCGCGATAAATGTGGGTGTTGCGGTGGGACTGGAGGATAATCAAATGAAGCTCGAAACAAAGAGCAAGTGAAGAAGAGAGAGAAAGAGAGAGAGAGAGGGTAGAGACAGACAGAAGCACCAGCAGGCAGATGGAAAACTCATGCAGCACGACTACAAAAGGGCCTGCATCCCAGCGTCTGCCTCGCTCCCTTTCACATCAGCGAAGAGTTGCTCAGGCACGTCTGTGTAAGTAAGGTTTATGATGACATTTTGTCTGCAGACAAAAAGAGCGATGGGGATGAGAGCGAAGACGGCCTGTTTGCTGGCCCTGAAACCTCCTGAGAAAAGAGAAGGAATTGATGGAGGAGGGAGAATAATAAAAAAACGCGGAGCACGGAGGAAAGTAGTGGGATTCCATCATGTTTCATCTGCTGTAATCTGCCGGGCAACAAACAACTTTCTGATATGTCTCCTTCTTTTTCTTTCCGGAATGAGGTCCTCCTTGCCGACTACAGCTGCCGGTGACCTCCTAACACCTGATCAGCACTTCTGCTGAGAAATATACTGTCGAAATATTATTTTGATATAAAACCAAGTGTAGTATTGAGATAGATCCCAAATATTTTTCCCGAGTAATTTACCAGCAAAGGGTTCTATTTAATCCAAAAAAACCCGAGAAGATGAGTACCCGTCTCGTGAACCCCCACTAATCCCTGTCTAAACCCCCCCAAAGGTAGCCACTCGCCACCTCCTGGACTGTATTGACCAGTCCCCAAATGGAGCGTAAATTGCGTGAAATGTATCATTATGCCGGTTGCTTCGAGCTGCTGTCTTCATTGACGTTCTTGTATTGATTTAGTTATATAATAGTACTGATGTGGTTTTGAGAGTAGCAGTGCAGTTTTCTAATGAACCGAACAACAGGCACGATGCTGTAAACGTCACAGAACGAACCCGAATGAGAAATGACAGATAAATTGAAATTCCCCCCCCCCCCCCCCCCCCCCCCCCCCCCCCAAAAAAAAAAAACCTGCGCACAGCTTGCCGCGTTGCTAAATCTGGGCGCTTTTAACGGAGGTGACTCATCTCCAGCGTGAACGAATCCGGGCGGCCGCCATTCACGCCCCCCCCCTCCCCGCCGCCATCTCCCTCGGCCCGTACAGCTATGCCCTGCCTGAAAAGGCTTTTTGTTGTGGCGCTGGACCAGGGGGACCCTCCCCTCCGAACAGTCCTCTCCGAGCGCCGTGTTGCCATGGCAGACCTGTGGTGGGAAGAGAAGTGGGCCAGTGGCTTCCTTCCTCCTTCCGTCGGCGGCATCGCTAATGGAGCCGATGGACAGAGAGGTGATTAAAGCAGCCATCCTTCCTGTTGTTGGGGGAACCTTGCTGAGTCTCCCAGATGAAAGCCACCATTTGCATTCCCTAATTTTCTTTTCTTTCTTTGCTTTCCGCCTCCTCCTGATCTCACCAGTGCCGGCTGAAGGGGGCACTGCGCGTTATTTTTGGCTTCTAATGTAATGAAATTCTTCTATTTATCAGCCTGATGATTGGAACAGCCTCCACGGCCCGTGTTCACCCAACCTTGCTGCAGTCGAAAGCCTGACAGGAACACACACACACACACACACTTACCAACACAAACACATACATGCAAAAACAGAGCAAGATGAATCTGTATCCAGATCTTACAGCAGACGGGCCAAAAAAACATTTCAAAAAGACAAAATAATGAATATGGTAACAAGGACTTCCTGTATAATCAGGCCGGCCCTGTCCAAAAAGCTGACAGGTAAATATTTCGGCGCTCTACAAACAGCCGGCATTCGTCAGGTGGCTTTTAGCACGTGCGATTCGTGTTGCATGAGGACGGAGCGGCGGTGGGCTGATGCCGGAATAATGACGTGCTCGCACCGGCGCCAAGCCGAGCCAAGGCCGCTACTGTCTGCTAATTGGCAGGGCGGCTCGAGTGGCCCGAAGAGGCGGCCATAAAACAGTCGATTAGCGCCAGCCACTTTCATCCTCAACCTCTGGCTCACTGTAAAGATGTCAGGTGTAATTTAGGCCGCTCATATTCTCCCTTTCTCCTTTCCCCAATTACGGGGGCAATTACAGCCCTTTCTCTCCTTCGGGTAGCGCTTCTGTGGTTTTATTATTATTTTTTCACGAGGGTTGCGGAGGGACTGAGTGGTGGGATCACTCGGTCTGACAAAGAAGCAAATTGGAGAAGCTCAGAGAGCAAAAGTACGAGTTTTTTCCACCCTTGGAAAACAAACTGCAAAGAGGCCGCTGTGGGGAAAAAAAACATCAGCCATTTTTTCCTGGTTAAATAGCTGTTTGTATCCTTCCTGTCACAGCAATTATCAGTAATTCGAGCATGAAATGGGCAAAAGGAGCCGGAGACGCATTTCCATTTATTCTTCCAATTTACTCCGACGTTCCAATGGAAAATGCATTTCATTCCTCTGTTCTGTTCGCGCTTCTTTTAGGCAAATGAATTCCGCAACCGGGATCCTGCTGCCCTAAGGGGGGCATCTAGCTTATTACTGTGGATCAGAGCCATCAAAAAAACTTCCAAACACAAAAAAAGCAGAAGTCTGCGTTACTGTTTCTGGAATGAATGAGGTGTCCACCTTTGATATTTACTGCGGTTGCTGGCAAACACAGTTGAGAATGAGAAGCAGTAAATCTGCTGCTTCGGACAAGGTGTAAAATGGATACCAACACTAAATAATATCTCAGACCTGCTCAAGACCATAACTAAGAGGGGGGGGGGGGGGGGGGGGGGGGGGGGGGGGGGGTTACATGCTTCTGGATCATGGCACACTTTCCCCCGCCTGATTAATATCATGCCGGAATGGTGCGCCAATAATCTTCTTTCAGGTTTAAAAGCATGTAGAAAATATTCACAATTTAATGACTTAAAGAAGCGGTATTAATTATGCATGGAGTTTCAATCATTCCTGCAGGCTTTGAAGTGGAAATGTCATTGATTTAACCTTGAGTACACACTTACTTTAGTTATATTATTGAAGAAAAAAAAAATTAGCCTGTAAGTCTAAAGAAGCCCTGGACTAGAACAAGGCATGACCAGAATATTCTGGAAGGTGAAGAAAAGACCCGTTCTCTTCGTCTGCCGGTTTTTATTCCAAAAGCGAAAAAAGGGGTGTCTGCTTTCCGCGCACAGACTGATAAGACTACCTGCAGTATATTTAAAACATGCTCCGCGGATGCGGAGAAAACCCGAGAGCCGCTGGCTATAACTCAAGAGAGGCCGGATGGAATGGAGCCAGAACCTGGCTGGTTCCTGAGAAAGAGTGAAATCCAATCAGTGATGATAACCTTGGCTCTGGAGCATTTCTCTGATATACAAGATGCCATCTATTATTCAGGCTGGCTCACACCATCACCGCTGCAGGTATGGCAACCACGTTTTTTCACTCTTTGGATCTGGATCGTCTACACCAGTAAGTCAGAGTCTGCGATGGACAGGCTGTGTAAAGCCACACAATATGATGTATATTCATCATTTTCACACATCATTCAGTGTTGCTGCAGATTCAGTGTCCTGTGGACAGGGTTTCATCATTCTGGAAGATATTGGGCCCATTACAATAGAAATGTTTCATCATTGAGCAATTTTTTTCATGATTTGCAGTGACTTTTTCAATTATAAAAAAAGAACCTACATTGGGTGTAATTTGTGATACTTGGTAGAGGGTCAATCTTTGTTACATGTTACACGTGAAATAAAACGTTGTTTCATTTGACTGTATAATAATGTATAACCTGGCCTGTAGCCTAAAATCACAATTAAGCTCACTTGAACTTGAACTTATAAAGAAGCACCACTTGATGGATCTGCCTGGTTATTTATTGTACTGGGCCTAAATATTTTATATTGCCCCCTTGCGGTCTCCACAAGCTACTTCTGCAGACTACCAACCTCCAACTGATTGGAAGCATATAATATATAATGTATAACTAAACAAAAAAGCATTGCTATGTTGATTTATTTTTGCATTTAGATGTCTAATGAAACAATGCCTTGTTATTGGCTGAATTCATTGCATGATACGTTTGTGGCCTTGACTTACCCCCACTTCAACATGATCTGAACCCTTGTCATCTTGCTTGTGCAAAATCTCGAAGTAGTATCGTCGTGAGGAGATGAGGCTGCAGAGGGAAAAAGAAGACAAGATAAATATCTGCCAGCCAGCAGCAGGCCTCTGCAGGTGTGTGGGGGAATGAAACCGCCTCCCGCAGCGGTGTAGTGCGGAGGGGAGTGTATCGGGCCGCCACGGTCTCTCCTGGCCGTGTGTTTTTGTGCCGCTGGGTGGTAGCACTGCAGGGACCCAAAGGCAGAATCCAGATATCAAAAAAGAAAGGAAAAAAAAACATTTCGGCAGCCTTTAAACAACCTTATTTGGCCTCTCCGGAGCTTTCATCTGGATGCCTTGCAGCTCGCCGCCACGGCAACAGCCCCCACCCCTCGTCTCCGTCCCAGCCCACCTCTCAATGTGCCACTTCTCTAATCAAAAACACATCGTCTGAAATTGGCCAACATCTGCTGCGGGCCGGGCACAGATCTGCCCCCCTGCTAGACTTCACACGTTGTTAGTTTTCCTTTAGCACCAATACAAACAGTTAGTCACAGAACAGTGTGAGAGGATGAGTGTGAAAGGCGGGCTGCGGGGAAGCGTGAGGTCCAGTCTTCTCTGTGGTTAATAAATAAATAAATACATACATACATACAAACATACATACATACATACATACATACATATATATATATATATGCGCCTCAACTTGGCCTGATCATTGAGGCCATCGCTATGTTTTCTAACTGTTTTATTCTGTTTACATATGCCAGCAAATTTGAGAGGCAATGTTCCCCAGACAGGACTCGTAAATTGGGAATGTGCTCATGCATTTTCATGACTGCTGTGTCTTGAAAAAAGGAAATGCAAGTCGTTTTGGATGCCCGTGCACGTTTTAAAGACGCCCACGGCCTGTGTGTGTACGTGTCTCCTTGAAAGAAGAGGTGAGAGGTGCACTTGATGAACATTTGACGCACGTCACGAAACATTTGATGAACTGCCTGGCGCACGGATAACGGCCATATGGCTGGGAGGAGGACATGGTCCTCCTGTCGCCGAGTAGCTGTGTGCATGCAACGAACTGAAGGACGGAAACATTCCAGCACCAATAAAGCCGTTCACATTATTCCATGAGGGTCACAAAGCGTGTATGGCAACCTTCAGGACTCCTTTCATCACCAGTAATGAAACTCTAGGACGCTTCTTTCAAATTTAGCACATAAAAATAATACTTAACGCTTTGGAGTAAAAACTAGGCAGCACTATTTAGGAAATGTAAAAAAAAGGTTTGTATATTATGTTTTGTGGTTTGTTAGAAATTACTTTTTTATGTGAACAACCCTGCAAATGAATGCTTAAATGTTCTGTATACCAGTTCAGGCAAAGTGAGTACAAATACAGAGATTCTGCTCACAACTAGGCCCAACGTTGCAATATTACAACATTTCCCTAAAAACTTACTAGAAAATAAAAAATGTGAAAAATCTTTAATTCCTACATCAGAGGCCAACTAAAACAGTATCTGAGAGGTCAAAAAAATTTTTGCTAATTTTTTTCTATATTTGGGTCTTACAGGGTTAAGTACTGTATTAAATATTTCAACTCATTTGGATGAGGTGGGGATTACTGTAGAGTAAAAATAAAGTGCAGAACACTCTTTCAAGATCCAAGATAGCAGGTTAGAAATTCATTTCATTGATTTTCTTGTCACAGCACAAGTGAAGACTCCATTTTTAAAGTTGATGTGTTGAAGAAAAAAAAATGATTTGAGTGACTCTGACAACAGGCAAATTGTGATGACAGATAACCCGGTCAGAGTATCTCCAAGTCTTGTGGGGATGGCAGCAAGATGCTCTATTGGAAGAGACAGTGTGAGGCTCTGGGCAACGTGTCCTTGAGGACATCATTCATGGGGATGTTAACACCCACTTACATAATGTTGCTGACCAAGTACACTGTTTCATGTACAATGGTATTCCTTGATGGCAGAGTCCTCTTTCAGCAGTCACTATGAGTTCAAGGCGGTGACTTGCCCCCCAAATTCCTCAATCAGATTGGGCACCCGTATGACGTTCTGGAAAAACAAGTCCAACCCATGGAGGTCCAACCTCACTTTCATGGCATCTGGGTAGAAGCTATGGTATGACACCTTCAAAGGTCATGTGGTGTTCATGCCCCAAGGAGTCAGAGCTGTTTTGGTGTAGTGAGGAGGAACTACAAAATGTTCTGCACATGGTTTTATTGTGACTGATCAGAACAGACGTACATTATACAGAGCTGGGCAAGTTCTTAAGTATTACTAATTACTTAGTATCAAAAGTAATTAGTTACATTACTTGCTAGTTGCTTCCCCACCGATTTAAAGCTGTTATTTTGACTGTAACAAAAAATACCGATTACATGTGACATAAATCAAAAGTGTTCATTAAACTTGATGTGAAAAACATAATTAATTTCTATATTGAGGGTTGAAATATTTTGTTTTCCTGTGTGTGTTAAGATGCAATAGGTAAATGTAACTTGAGAAATACTATGTACATTAAATGCCATTAACAACCAAACATGCTAATTAGCAGCCGATGCATCAGGAAACCACTGTAGACATAGTGACCTGCTGGTATCCTCTTTCCTAGTTTCCCGAGGCCACGATCATTCAACGTGGTCCGATGTCACCACCCATTTTCAGCTACGTGCTTAGAAAATGCATTAGGAAAAGTAGCACACATCTGCTGTTGGATTTGATTATTGTTTTCTGTGTCTTTTCTAACTTTGGTCCCAGGGCTTTTCTCAGTATCAATAACACGATGAATTCTACCCTCACATAGAGTGATGCTTCAGTAGCTGGGCTACTACAAAAAGCACATTTTCCTATTAGACCCATTAACAAATCATGCATGCACTCTACCTGTCAATATTCTTTGAGATATGCACAATATGTCTGGGGTCACAATTATTTAAACTGAAAGTGAGAGGAGTTTAATGGTCAGACCTTAACATATAAGGCGTAACCCGCCAGAACCAATGAAAGCGGTAAACCTGAAGGCTTTTTTACCTGGAAGAATGGTCTCTCCATTTCAATGGTCTCTCCGAACTTATCAAACATCAATGTTTGGTTTCTTACATTACTTAAAATTCCTCATAAGTAACACATGATTTGACAGGTTCGATACAAGTTTTTTTTTTTTTTATTCTTTGGCAATACTGCAACCAAACACCATCCATCCACCACCAGCTGTAATTCGGATTTATATTTGAATTTGATACAGACACAAGAGGGTGTGGGTGACAAATGACTCTTGCCAAGAGAGAAAGTATGGATATCACCGTACAGAGGCTCATTTTGTCTACAGAATTGACTGAGTGACAGGTGAAGGAATGTGATCGTGCCAGAGCCTGATCCTGGAGACAAGGAGAAACACAAGATCGGAGCTGCGACGGTGAGGACGGACAGGAAGCCCGGTGTAACTCTGTTTCCACCTGAGAGGAACAGGCAGACACCGGTGTGGTGGCAATGCAATTTGACGCCCGATGTCCCACAAATCACAATCCGGCACCCGTTCACTTGATTGTATAGGAAAGTCTGGTCAGCTTCCATTTGTGCTTCGGGACCCAGCAGCCATAGGATCTTATTCCAGAACCTCTGCTGGGCCTCCACTCCCACCAACGTGTTGCTGACCAAGGTTTTTTCTCAGCTGCTTTAAAAAAGTGGAACACAATCCTATTCAACAAGCGATTTCATTTGCTAACAATAATAATCATAACAAATCATTCCTCAGCCGGATTTCTCCAGAGGACACCCTGGTTAACTCATATGCCGTGGAGACCCTATACCCTGCCAGCTGACAGCAGGGGTCACTGTAAATTACCCAAAAAAAAAAAAAAAACCTCAGATCCTCATTTGCTCCAAGGACGACTGATACCCTGATGCATCATTTTTAATTTCAATTAAAACAATTTGGGAACTGGTTTAATCCAAAGTGACATACAATCAGCAGCACCAAGTCAAGGTTAATTCTCAGCAACGCGATTTCAGCCCACATTGCAGGCATTTTATTTATGAGCCTCCATAGGTTCGTGTTTACATCCACTGACACGGTGTTAGACAAGTATTTGTACCGTTCGGATAAAAACAACTGAATTAAAACAGCCATGCAAACACTCGCACAAAGACACCTGATAGTACTACGGTAATACAATGTCTGCTAAGAAAGGAGCAATTTAAGCAGCATCGCTCTGCCGTGGGCACGCCCGGGCACAGGCTGACAGGTAAACACAGATCCCTGATGAAAAACAATCTATCCCCGTTCACAGACACAATGGGGTCTCCGCGTGACAGGCAACGGGAACGAGGGAAGGAGCTACGCAGATGGGGGGGGGGCACAGATGGAGAAGGAGAGATGTAAAATGTCACCTATTAAAATGACAAGGGACAACGGCGGGGAGGAGAGTTCAGTCAGGCTGAAGGGCGGCCAGCGCAGGTCAGCGACGAGGCTAATATCACCTGGGCCTGATGGAGGTGGCGAGGAGTTCACATTTGTCAGCGATGATGAACGAGCGGGGGCACTCGCCGACCGAGACCAAGCAATGGAGGGCGAGGAAGTGAGCAAGATGGAGAGTGGCGAAGAGAGAACGATAAAGTCTTTGAACTTTACAAAAAAAAAAAAAATCTAATAGAATAGAGGGAGACAAATGAAAATGAAATGAAATAAGGAGAGAAAAATAAGAGAGAAAGCGTCAAATGCCAGCCGTTGGGGGGAGGGGGGGGGTTAAATTAAAGTTGTTGGCAGGAATTGGTGTCTGGGATTTTTTTTTTTTTTTTCTGTTATTAATGTTGGAAAGTTATAAACAAATAAAAAAAAGACAACTAGAGGACTTTTTTGTAGAAACCCCCTTAGTGCAGCCTTTAAATCCCACTTTGTGAGTGAGCGCCAGGTGAGTGAGCGCCAGCAAGTTGCTCCTGCTAATGTAGATGTATCGTCACTGCAGAGGGCACAGAGCTGATCCCCCGCGCTCTGGGCTGCATACAAATTCCTGTCATGCGGCATGAGAATCCATGGCACGGACGTGCCGGAGTGAAAGGGGGCGATAGGGAGAAAAAGAGGAAGCTTTTCCGTGCTACTTTTACAGCTTGTCTCTGACTCCGTTCGCCTGTCCCGCAGTCTGGACCACGGATAAAAGCCTGGCATGGGGCATGTTGGTGATATATACAGGCCTGCCCTGGAGGACGAGATGAGAGAGAAAGGGAAATAGACTGGGAGAAAGGGAAATAAAGAGATGGAGGGAAGAGAACATCTTTCTGACAGTTGCACAAAGATTTATTTTCCATTAATAATGATGCAGATTAGTAGTAAAGAAAACTGCTCAATGAATCAGGCTTGTACTTGTAACGTTCCATTCTACATACCTTTCCAATTATTATCCAATTAATTTAATAACTAAATGTAATTTTTCCCCCAAATCTTTCCAAACACCACAATGCTGCTATTTTAAGCCTTTCAATCAATTTTAATAAAATCAACTACTGATAATTTACATAATATAAAATTTACATAATAACAACATTTGAGGCACTCATTTTGTATATGGCAAATTTAAAACTGTTTCAGATTAAATGTGCCAGCAACATACTGCTCATGGCAACTTAATATGAGAGCCCACTCCTCTCAGATCACCAGATGAGAGAATATATTCCGGAGGAGTTTGATATACAGGGCCTCTGCAGAAATAAAAAATACAGGGGGAAAAATGAAATTTTAAATCAAATGTCAGAATACTGCAGAGCACAGCATATCTGAAGCATGACCAAAAAAGAAAAAAAATCCATGGATGTATTTTTAATAACTTTAACCTCCTTAGTCCTAATGATTGCAACTTGACTGATACACACGGTCATTAAAATCGTTATTTTTAAGCTGACATAAACGGCACACACTAAACCCCCATCACATTTCAATGGAATTTTCCATCGAGTGCTGGATGATTGACTGATATACAGTAATATGGATATAAGTCAGCTATCATTGTCAACTCTCAAAAGGCATTTTTCCGCACGTCATTTCATTTCTAATGCACGGCTTCTGGGATTTGAGTCTTAACACAACACAAACTTTATAAACAGATGCCAGAATTGGGTCCCCACAGGGAGAATATAGTCTCGACACAGTAAAGATGCAGTCAAGCCATTCATTCAAATGAGCTAATTACCACAGAATGAGAACAACAGAAGAGAGCAGAGCTGTGGGATGTGTGGTTTGAGGGACCTCTGTTCATTAAATATAATGGGAACGCACAGACTGCCATCTTGATCTCACAGAGCTACGACAAAAAGCATCAAGAAACAAAGATGGTGATCTCTGATCCACTGCACATGCACCATGCGTTGCTATAATACAGAATTACAATCATATGGAAAACAATCCCATGGGTCCCATGCAACAGTCAATGGAACCTGATGATTTGTCCAGAACATTTGAATGAACAAACATTTCAACCCTCTTTCAGACTGAAAGTGAGAGTAAAACGATTATTTTTCTGCTTGAATTTTCAGGGGTTTTGTGCATGTTCTTTCAATGATGTTTACATCAGGTCATTAAAAAAAAAAAACTATCTCTCTTTGAATCCTTCCTTGGTGGATTTGCCACTGCAAGTTGCCCTGTCCCATAGTTGATATCAGGATCTTCTTCCAAAAGGTTCTGTGTATTTGTTCTGTGTGTATTACTACTGTGGCAAAAACGAACTGGTCAGTTCAGGCGATGTTACTGGTTGGCAAATCTTTCCACGTTCCTTTTGATGCACTTTCAATACAACAGTTGCAAAGATTCACTGCAAATCCCATTATTAAATTCAGTGTATAGCATCAGATGTTCTGCTCTCAGGTTGAATTTAATGGGACAGCCAGTCCTGAACTAACTTAAAGACAATAGTCCTTACAAAGTAGATATTTCATGAGTAAAAGTTATTTTATAGATTGTGAGCTTTGTTTTATAGCTGTGTTCCTGCATTTAATTTCTCTTTCTTGTCAATATGATGCCTTTCTCTGAACAGTGAACGTTGCATGGAATGTTCAATTAATGTTTCAAAACTTTATCAATTGCTTCTGAATCAATAGTTTTCTGGTGTGAAAACTATTAGCACTGAGAACTATTTTACTGTATTCTCTGGTCCACAGCCCTTGGTCTCATTTGTGGAACACTGCTGCCTGCCCTACATTATAGGAGGCATCACTTCTCATTTACTCCCAGGCGAGATGCTGTTATGGAAATGTCAAGAATCTCCTCATTATCAGGCTAACCATTTGCCCAGTAGCGCAGAGTTTACTTTGCCTGTGCTTTGTAGTGAAAGGCAATGAGACAACCTGATCCAGTCCCAGGATTGGCTGATCCGGGGTCTGAGGTGGCCTACCTGTCACTCACCTTCAGCAGCTGCTACTGTCTGCGCGACTGACAGGCGATTCATCAAATGGATATCCTCTGGCGAATTCGCACATAATGCATCTAATATATACACCGAGCCCTGAAGCAAACAGTCATTAAAACTTTAGAGAACCTGAGACAAACACATCGTACTTTTACAGCCTCTGCACAGCTCCGGTTTGTTTAACGCTGTCAGAGGAAATGAGCTGCGGCTCTGAGGACGGCGCTGACACCAGCACTGAAGCAGCTTAATGTGCTGTGTAATTATGAGGAGATTCATGCACAAAGTAAGCATACAAGGAATACTAGTAGTGGAGTCTGAATGTGCGGAAGGAGGTGTGTGATGGTGGGCGAGTTTGTGACCGAGTATATGAGTAAATAAACAAGTGAGTGAGTGAGATTGTGTATTGTTTGTGAGTGACAGAGAGTGAATGAGTGTGTAGGTGAGTAACTATGAGTGTGTGACCAAGTGAGGGTATGAGACAATGCATGCATGAATGAGTGAGAGTTTACGTGAATAAGTGAGTGTAAGTGAGTGTTTTGAGTATGTAAGTGAGTGAGTGAGTGAATGAATGAGTAAGTTAATGTGATTGAGTATTCAAATAAAAGAATGAGTGCATTTACATTTACAGCGTTTATCAGACACCCTTATCCAGAGAGACAGTATTTACAGGGACAGTCCCCCCCTGGAGCAATTTAGGGTTAAGTGTCTTGCTCAGGGACACAAAGGTAGTAAGTGGGATTCGAACCCGGGTCTTCTGGTTCATAGGCGAGTGTTACCCACTAGGCCACTACCACCCTTGCATGAGTGAGTGAGGGTGTGAGAGTATGACTGAGTGAGTGAGTGTATGAGTGAGTGAGGGTGTGACAGTATGAATGAGTGAGTGGCTGTATGAGTGACTGAGGTTATGATAGTATAAATGAGTGAGTGAGTGTATGAGTAAGTGAGGGTGTGAGAGTATGAAAGTGAATAAGTGAGGGAGTGTATGGGTGATTGAGTGTAAGTGTGAATGTTTATGTGACTGAGTGAGAATATGAATGAATGAGTCAGAGAGTGTATGAGTGAGTAAATGTGTGAGTAATTATGAGTGAGTGAGTAAGTGAATGAATGGGTGAATACTACTGGCTGATACACTCTGACCTTTAACATTAGAGGTGGGTGGCTGGGGGAGAAGATGAGGATGAAATGAAATCTGAGAGGCCCTTTGATGTCACATCTGGCATTTCTGGAGACGTACTGCCATATGATTGGCAGTCCATGCTGACATTTTCTCGGCTCTCCTAGACACAGATCTGTCAGGCTGTGTGTGTGTTTGAGACAGTATGCTACTCTGTGGTGTGTCACAGGTCTGTGAGATGGTGTTACTGGGCATGGCAGTCAATTCATCATGATAGGAGCATGAACTCACTGTGAGATGTCTGAGAGTGTGCGTGTGAGGCACAACGTGTGTGTGTTGAGTTTAAGTCGCTATGTGTGTTTTGGTACATTTTGGTGCAGGTGTGTGAGTCTGTGTGAGACACCGGTGACTCTCTCTCCGTGTGAGATGCCGTGAACCCGTATCTTTTCAATTAAATTAGCTTGTGTATTTGTGTGTGTGTGTGTGTGTGTGTGTGTAATTCTAAGTGTAAGGGTGTGTGCTCGTGCCGTGAGTGTGACTCATCCTGCACCTCCGCCAGCCGGAGGAGATCTAAGACACAAATCACCTGTCAGTCACACACAGTCAGTGACAGCTGCCGGGGATGAGTGACAGATAGGCTACTTCACATTCTCAAATCTTCTTATCCCCTGGAACATCCAATCAGTGCACAGAATCACTGGATCAGAGATTCTCATGTCATTCAAAATCAACCGCAGCCATTTTGAGTGTCGGAACAAGATGAGCTATTTAACACATAACTGAGAGATTTTTTTTTTCTTTGCATTTCCACGGCAACAGTAGGGTAACACGGCCAGGCAAATTAAACTGATGAGATTATTAGAGCATTAGAATTCTGGTTCTTTCCTCTGATTGTCATCTCGGCAGGGCTGCAGATTACAGATAACGCTAAATTGCCTTCATTTCCGTAGACCCAACAATCGTAGCAACAGAGACTTCAGCTTTAAACTGGCTCCGGGATCCATACGGCTCTCACGACAAAAAAAACGAAATCCACTGGACTGAAGGAAAGTGACTCATCCTATGTGGCGCATGGGCCATTTTGAGGGTAGTGCTCATCTACTTTCTCATTCCCACCATTTCTGGAATGCATGCAGCATCCCAGATGGACTGAGGCGTCTCAGCAGAACCGACGGGGCGTGGACCGTGTGTGCCGACCAGCACCACGTTCTCGCCCTAATACCGCGCCTAATACCCCAACACGCCCAGACTCCTCATTAGCTTGTGCATGGACACCCCTTGGAAACATTCATGCTCACATTTTGCTTGTGTGATGCATTTAGACACAGAGCTACAGCGCCCAGAGGAGCCAGGAGTCTGTGAAGTCTGGCGCGCTCCTGAAGGCTTGACAGAGAGCGCGGTTATATAATTCCAGCCAAATTGGGGAGACTGGGTTGAACGTGGGCGTTCATTTCACGGCAGCGCTTAAAGCTGCCTTCAGGATCGCTCAGTCATTAAAATCCCATCAGAAGACATTACTCCACCATTTAATGGCACACAGTAAAACCTATCTGCTAATCAGAACGAGCCGCGTCGCCTCGGAGCGCAGGACAGCGGAGGTAGCGCGGTGACAGCTGCTACGATTAACGGCATAAATAATGATCGGTCCGGAGGGTGGGGGGGGGGGTCTCCCAAGAGGTTTCAGCCAAAATGGTTCTCCTCTTCGGGGGATTGGGACGCAGTGTCGAAACCAGCAGCGCGTCAGCAGAGAGAGAGAGAGAGAGAGATTGTCATCCCAAAACCAGCAAACCGACTTCCGGTCATAACATGACAGCGGTCATTAGTTAAAGCCGCTCAGCTAAAGGTCCTAAATGAATTTTGAAATCATCAAAAGAACTCTTCAACTACGGATGAAAATGTGAACAGTTTGCATCATTTTGAATTAGCTGTATACCATAAGATTTCCGTCTTGGCACCTGTCACGGCTGCCCACTGCTCACTCAGGGTGAAGGTTAAATGCAGAGGACAAATTTCACTGTGTGCACCGTGTGCTGTGCTGCTGTGTATCAAGTGACAATCACTTCACTTTCACTTGCCCGCCAACCTGACAAATTGATGCCATTAATTCATCAACTAGTTAGAACATAACGCTACAACATTAATTTGGCATTAGTGGTATAACATAATGGCCCAAGAAGCAAGTTCTAAGCAAACTTTAACAAAATTAAGCTAAACTAACATTTGATTCTCATTACAATTTCTAGCCACAGATGCATGATTTTATTCATTTAAGCAAATTCTGCGGTAAAAATCCATGGGCCACGTCAATGTAAGAATGTGACAAATTTGCTTTGTTGCCACCACCACCTGATCTTGCACCATGTATATTTCTATGATTCTGCTAGACCCTCTCTTCATGCTTCATTAACAAGTTGCTGTTTAGCTTCTGCGGTGCCTGGTGCGGCATCTCAAGCCCCATTTTAATCTTCACAGTCTCCTTGTGAACGGGTGATGTTACACACTTAACTCCCTGCGCTAAGGGGGCACATGAAAAAAGGGATGTGCGGCCTCAGCGCGGCTCTTGCAATAACAGTCTTTTGCAGGCCCACGACCGAACTCCACTTTAAGCTGACCTGGATAACAGGGCGTGGTGCAGGCATTCAGACAGTGCACTGCTTTATGGGAAAATGGAGCAGTGCACACAGCCATTAAAATGATATATAGGAAGGAGGGCCTGGACGGAAAAAAAAAAACATTGTGAGTAGAAAATGCAGCAGCCTGTTAGTGGTCAGGCTATTTTTGCCCCGGCGGTGATTATGTTTAGACTTTCCATGCCATTTGGAATCCACTGAAGCAGCTTTGGGTGTGACTGAAGAAAGTCTTGATCATTTGGCAGGTTAGAAGAAGCACTGGAACAATATATGAAGAATGCTGAGTTTAAGTGAATGAAGAATAGGCTCTGAGGATGTAGGAGTGAATTACTGGGAAATCTTCGGCCAGCCACTGATGTCGGCACGGCTTCACGCCGCACTTCGGAACAGCCCAGAATGTTTCCACCTGAGGTGACATGGCCTCCACCTCATCTGCACACCAATTCTCCTGTTCTCCTGACCCCGGCGCCAGCCAAGGCTCCTCAATCCCTGCGCCGGGCTCAGGCGACGCCAATGAGGCCTCATCAGGAGCGGGACCCCCGCTTGCAGACGGGAATAATGAGGGTGAGGCTGGGTTAACCGATTTCACAGTCCTCCCTCTGGCTTTTATTTGCCTTTTAAAGTCAAGGCCGTCCTGCCTGCCCAGGTCCACTGTATCAACGCTTATCCTCCACTTAGTCAGGCGATCGGCGCGAGAGCTGATCAAAGGGGATGCTGGATGTATAATGCAGGAAGGCAGGGGCAGTATTAAGTAACCTGACGGATGTGGGGACACACAGGATCCTCTCCAGCGACGCCCTTGCTCAGCTTGTGAAGCTGGCAAGAACCATGGCTGCATAATCACTGCAAAGAAATCATGCATATTTTATAAAAATATGCTACCCCCTCCGGAATTACAAATTATTTGTTTTCATATGGAACAATGTTCTAAAGTCAGTATTACCTAAAATACCTATTACATTTTTCTAACCAATTAGCTGGCAGTAAATATTACATGCAAAGGACAATCCTACTTCATGAGCTATATTTTCCTGGTGCTAAATAATACTTATGTTCCTTAATATTACATTCAGTTTTATAGGATTTTTGTTTTGTTAATTATGCATGGAATGCTTAAACATATACAAGTCACCTGACACTAGTGTTTGTTCCATTACTTCATTGCCCCATGAATAAGATGAGAAGTTGACAAGCTAAAACAAGATCTTTGGTAAACTGAAATGTTCACTTGTGCACTGTGAGACATTCACAAAGTTTTAGGAATGCATCCCCATCATTGGCTGGATTGGTTGAAGGACTATTGATGGGTCCAAACGATCTTTTCCTGTATAATTAGTATGACACGTGACTGTGCTTGCGTTCCAATTTTGCCGTTTTTTTCGAGGAAATCAGACTATGCTAAAATGTGATGGGCAGGAGTTAAACATGCTGTTGAGATCATCCTCATGAGGTAGTCAGAAGTCAGTAATTTCATTCCAATCATGGTGCAGTGAATTAAGCCAAAACCAGTATTTGCTGGTATATTACTTTAGACTGTACTTTAGACCCATTTTATTTGACAATTAAACTTTTGTTTTTAACATGGAAACTAAGTAAACTTCTTTTTTTGCTGTATATTGTCTATGTTGGTTTGTCAGACATGTTCGGTTCCCCAGGAGAAGAGCTCTGGCTTTAAATCGTCAAAAATGAACAAGAAGGGTGTGAGTTGTCAATCACATTTTTAAACAGAATTCAGTGTTTTGGAAATAATCTCACACCAACAAGAAAATCCATTCTGCAAATCAGGAAGACACACTCTATGTGACACTAGTGAACATGGCCAATGTGCCACACAGTATTTGGTGCTCTGAATTAAGGTATTGAGGTCCACAAGCCACCAGAACAGCTTCAGCACCTTCAGCTCTGTCACTGTAGGAATGGCATATCCTCGCCAGCATAAAACTGCTTCTTTAAGTGAACAACAAATGATTTCTGACACTCCTTCATCCGGAATATTTCTGAACAGATTCAAATGTTTCCCAATGTGTCACTTTTTTATGCAACTATAAATGCAACCTTTGCTGATGAATGTCCTGGCAGGGACAAAATAGTGTTTTTGATTAATATGCAATTAACAGTGAGCGCGATCGAGAAGCAGCTCTCAGTGAGTGAGATAGCTGGGAAATTAGGACGGGGAATTGGACTACTCCTCTCTATGATCATTACATTCAGTGACAGGCAACATGCATCCAGGTTCGATACCTGCTGGAGCATCATACGTGAGTATGAGAAAAATCAACCATCCTTAACACAAAGGTCGGAGGTCACCCACTGGAGAAATGCAATTTGCTCTGTGAGATGTACAGTAAGTGTTATAATTGAATTGCATTGGCCTGTCTAAAAACAAAGGGTCAATTTCATCACCCTTGGGCCGAGGTCAAACCAAAGATCCACCACTGCTGACTGACCGCAGATGATAAGGAGCTCATATCATAATGAGAAATCATTAATGAAGAATGAAGCGGCTGAGCAGTATTGACTGACCTGGTAAGAGGCTTATGCTGCACCAAAGCACACTGTGAGAAAAATCTGTCTTCACTGAGGCAACATCAATAATGCAGGCTGCCAACTTTCACTTCGGACATGAGATATGGACAAGGGCAGATACATCTTTGTTTTTGGTTGACCTCGCGGCCCATGGACCACACCGAGAAGGGGCCAGGAAACCACCTATTATCATGATCATGTGACAATATATTTTACCCCATTGTAATATGCTGCAATATCATCCATACAAAGGAGACTGCTTCATTTATTCATGTTAAATCAAGATTGATCAACTTGATTTGAACAGAGGGGTCTACAGAGGGGGCAAGTGTCCCATTAAAGCCTTTTGGACTCAGAAGGCATAGAGATCATCATGTCTACGAATGTCAGATATGCCCCTAATTCACAATGTGAGTCAGAATCATAAAAAGGAGAGCTTGAAACAGCCTCTTCACTCTGATCAGGTTGATGAACAGGTTGATGACCGGCGGTGACACTAACGGAAAAAAGAAGCTACGACCGAACGCAGAGTGAGCCAAGACCAGCGGAGTTCAGTAAATGAACCAAGCAAATGAAAACAAGGTTAATCACCCAACATTTCATTCACACGGGTCTTTAAATACCAAATCTCATGAAACTTTTCATCTTCAGGGCATCCAAAAAGGAAATAATATATCTGAATGTGATTGCCTAGTATAATTATTACATTATTAGTTCTTGGCTTACACAAAGCCACTTTATATGTTGAAAAAATGCCCTTGCTATTCAACAGCAGTGTTTGAAACCATTTCAATATCAGTGTAAATATAATACTGCTAACAGCTCTGCGAAGGAAACATTGCAACTGGATTTTCTGTTAAGCATGGGGCCTTTGTGAGAACAATAAAGCACAAAGGGTCGGTTGTAATTCTGAGAGACACTTGGGACCTCAGAGGGACAAGAGGAGCACATTTGCATATTACACACT
Organism: Denticeps clupeoides; assembly: GCF_900700375.1. Lineage (NCBI taxonomy): Eukaryota > Metazoa > Chordata > Actinopteri > Clupeiformes > Denticipitidae > Denticeps > Denticeps clupeoides. The sequence goes on along the minus strand of NC_041723.1, from coordinate 7,843,905 downwards.
CTGTGTGAACCCGCCATTGCCCCTCGAACCAAACGTCGAGCAGCACACATGAAAGTATGGAGATGAAGACTGCATGTAGCCTGCAGAGATACTCACTGGACGGACTTGGAGGCCTGTGACCGGAATTTGCTGAACTCCCCAGGCGCGGTCCACTCGGAGCCCAGCTGTAAGACAGGGGGCGGGCCGGTTAGCATGAGCACACTCAGACTAAACCCACATCACGCAGCCAGCCCCACCCGGGGCTGAACACACACAGGCCTTTATGAGAACGAGCCACCTGCAGGGACAACAGCACAGAAAGCACAGAGAGGGGTGGCATGGGTGGAGGTAAAAAATGAAAGACAAGACAGCACAGGACGGGGACAGAAAAAAATTGGGAGAAGGAAGGATCGCCTGGCAGTTTGTCGACTTCCAGCATGGTCTACGCAGTCGCCCGCGAGAGGAGCAATTTCCTATCTGTGCCACGGCGACCGCTGTTCTAATTAGAACCCCTGCTGTAGTTGATCCGTAATGAAGGCACGAGGAGGCCTTCGCAGCCATCAGCCTTTTAATTGTTTATATTTGCCATTTTGCTCATTTCAGGCCCCGGGAGTGGACGGCACGGTACCGTGATGAATCGCCATGGCGACCGGCGGCGCAGCCCGGCCGCAAAGGTCACTTTCTTCCTCAGTCACGGGCAACAGGGTCTGAATGCTGAGAAGACCGGTGGATCTCTCAACTCCCCCTCCAACCGGCACAGGCACACACATACCCACAATCCCTGGCCTGCTGGAGGCACAAACACATATTATGACCCAGCCAAGACTAATTACCTCAGATGCCAAATAAAACTCCCAGGGATTAAAACTGGGGAGGTTAACAGGGAACGTGCCTCATTTCCACCCCGCCCAAACCAGCCCACCAGAAACACCAAGGCTTTCCGACAATTCCACCTTAAAGGGCATTTCAGAGGTGCCGCTGAAAAACATCCCAGTCCCGGTGAATGCTGACATTCACGCCGCCGATGAAAGCTTGTTCGTGTTGCGGCGCCCAGCCAAAGAGGCTGGAGCTCCGAAGGCCCCTTTGCCAGATATTCATCTCGGAAATTTCCAGGATTGACTCACTGACTGAGTTTTTTCTTCGTCTCTCTCTCTCTCTCTCTTTCTCTGTGGCTGTTTCTGCAGTAATATCAAGGCACCACAGTCTGTCTGAGTCTGACCCCAGCCTGACCCAACAGGCAGTCTATTTTTCATGTCCATGCAGGACACCACAGTGGGATAAGTCTTTTCTTGCCATAGCAACAGCTCTTGCAACTTTTTGGTTGTGGTATTAGCTAGCGAGGAGACGAGTGGTGCCGTCTGTCTTTCATCAAGCCTCTCTGGGCCACACCCCAATGCTTTTTTGAGGGGAGGTTTTGGTTTGTCTTTTGAACTGGACCCTACCAAACCAAAGCATCAGGTATTTGAAGGGTCCTCTCAGGCTTGAGTGTTCAATCACTATTGTGCCTGAGGTGCACGACAACCTTATTCTACCTTATTCATGACAGAATTAGTGACTTCTAACGAAGTTTAGTGTGTATATAACCTTATCGTGCTCAAAATAAGTTAAGTTTTAATGAATTAATTTACAAAAAGATCAGATGTGAAAGTGACTGTCATTGTGAAACACTGCAGCACAGCACACAGTGCACACAACAAAATGTGTCCTCTGCTTTCTTAACCCATCACCCTTGGTGAGCAGTGGGCAGTCAGGACAGTGGAGCATGGGGCCTTGGAGCAGTGTGTGGGGACAGTGCATCGCTCAGTGGTACCTCAGTGGCACCTTGGCGGTTCAGGACTCAATCCGGCAACCGGTAATTTGCTAATGTGCTAATGATAATGTGATCTAGCTTTTACAATGAGAAGTTTTAAAGGGCGGGGTCATGCTAATTGCTGGCTTCAGGGAGTCATGGCCTCCGAAAAACAAGAAAGAGAGTGATGAAAAACAAATATAAATTCAGTACTACACGGTTCACAGACTTTTCACCCATTTTTAGCCGTGGCTTTTATATTTTTTATTTAAATTCTATTCATGGAAGTAACAGTTTTGAGCCATTGAATGACAGGGGAAATAAAAATAAATTCTGATGCCTAATTTTGCTTTAAAACCTTGGAAAATACCTGATCAACAGCACCAGAAATACAAAACAGGTTCTCAGCATGTGATAGAACATACTGATTTTCTAACGGGCGGAGAGCAACTCTAACAAGCCCAAGCATGTAGATCTACATGTCCTCTCCGGTTTCTCCCCCAGCGGCTCGACTCGGCTCCTCTCATGGATTCCTCACAGACGTGACCTTTCCCCCATTACCTTGAGAAAACTCATTTCAGCCTGCCCACGACCCCGAATCGTGGCAAAATGAAAAAAGTACAGCAGCTCTGGAGGCAAGGATGAAAGCGTCATTCTGTCCTTCTGTCCTTCTGTCTCTCTGGGCCCGTCTCTCTCCTGTGGCTCAGACGGAATTCGGTAAAGGGTGGCGTCGGAATTGTAAGAGAACGTGCGGCGGCCATGCTATTTCAGAAGCTTGACACTCGAATGACTTTGTTTCAGTGAATGGACACACAATCACACACATGCACCTACGCACACTGGAGCTCCTGACCAGTTTCCTAAAGCTGAGGTGAGGAAACAGGCGGGAAATCATTTCAGCCCGGGACAGGCAGCTATTATTCAGCGAGACAAAGAGGCGTCTTGGCTCGTCTTGTTTTCAATTGATCACACCTCTGTGTCCGGGCGTGGAGACACTCGCGGCCAGGGAGTCTGTGCTGTGTCTGGCTACCACGGTCGAGACATAATCAATACAGCTAAATCCTCCATATCTCCAGAGATGCACATGCTGCATCCCCGCAGGACTCATTTGGATTCTTTTTTTTTTTTTTTTTTTGGTTTTATTTTTTGACTTATCCAGCAGATCCTGACCTGACCCCACGAACAGCTAGGTGCTGTTCCCTGGGAAAAGTAATTAGCATGTGCCGGGTGGCCTCAGGTACAGATTAAAAATACATGGCAAGTACCAGGAGCCTGACATGGTGCAATGATGGGCCACCCCGGTGGACCATCGACATCCAACCCACTCCTCGCCATTGTATCCATGGAGACGGGATGGTCATGGCGGAACAGCAGTCCCCCTCATCTCGGTTTCCGGAAGGGTGCAGTGCTGCATCCTGCACTCCCTCCCTGCTGACTACCCGCGACCCGGGCAGAATGTTCATCTTCGGCGTCTGGCAGGAAGGCCATGCGTTCTGTCCTCTGTCAGGGTTGTCCCCTGGGCGCATTAATTGTCACGACAACTGCGCAGACCTTCTCATACAGCGAAGGGCTGAATTGAAATTGAATGTTCCCTGTTGTGCTGGGCAAAGCACAAAAAACGGAATCCACGATTCTGATCTAACCCAAAAAAAACAAAACACAAAACGCTTTGATATGGTGGAAACTGACAAGTGAGAGCAAGCTCAGGGTAGACAGAAAAAAATAAGATAAAGCTCCAGGCACACAAAAAATAGACTGCAATTTCCTTAACTTATTTGTAAGGGCGCACGCAGCATATGTCGGTAAGTGTGTTACCGTCCATAAAACTAAAACAAATAAATTGGAATTTGCTGCCAACGGCTTCGGGTGGCAACTGTGACGGCGACGGATGAATTTGGTATTAAAAATGCTGTGTAAGGTAACCATCTGCTTGCTAGTGCAGACTGGCTAAATAACAAAGCAGTGGAGCCCCAGAAACTTGGCTCCGGTTAAAATAGAATAAATTTAAAAGACAAATGGCTGCTAATGGCCGGAACAGGTATGGGGTTATTTAGTGAACTCATATAGTTATTTTACAAAAATCACTGAGCTTATGTCACAGATTGACAAGAGGTGGCATCTTCACTAGTCCGTAGCAGCATATTAAAATCACCACGTGACACAACTTTCCACACCGCTACTGGTTAACATGAAACACTCACCCGTCCAACATACACCAGCAGTCGGGCGTTCAGAGGGTTTTCGTCTGAGCTCAACCAGAGCTCTGAATTATCGTCAGAGGCCACTGCAAACTGGAAGTCACCTGTTGGGTCCAGACAAAATCATGGACAATTGCATGGTCAAACACACAATGTAAGTGTAAATAAATTGTCAAATCTAATTGAGGAAAACAAAATTTGACACAAAAATACACGTTATAACAGCTCTGTGAAGGAAACATTGCAACTGGATTTCTTGTTAAGCATGGGGCCTTTGTGAGAACAATAAAGCACAAAGGGTCGGTTGTAATTCTGACAAAGAAATATTATGTTAACAATTTTTTTTTTAATTTATTTGCATTTTTCTTTTTGCAAGCCATTCTATGCATGATAAACATGTCACATTTGTAACCTGGACTCTCTGCAATACTGTAGTAGTGGAATGACATTAGAGAAAAATTGCAATTGGATGCTAATGGAACTTAGCAGCAACTCAGTAATAACTCAAATAATAACTCAAACACTGAAGCAGAGAGTGTGAGCTGCTCAGGATTTATTACCGTCTCTATAAGGATGGATGTAGCCAAATATCCGCAATCCGTAGTTTTTCCACTTCGGGGCCACGGCCAGCTTCTTGACTGTGGTTCTCGTCTGGGAGAGACAAAAGACAAGCGTGACACAGCATAAACCCGATTACACCAAATCAGGGCCAATTACTTCCAAGAACACAAACACCCAGCACATGTCTCCTTTTGTGACCTGGGGACCCTCTCGTGGATTACCCTTATCTGCTGTTCACCGGCAGACGGCAATGCAGCTCAACCCCAGCTGAATCAAATTCACAGCACACACTGCACACAGTGGCATTCTGGAGGTGGAGGGAGGAAGTCCTTACGCAACATACCCACTAGGGGTTCAATTGTTGGTAACAATTTTGAAAGTCCTAAAGTTTCAAGGGCATTCACGTGACCAGAGAGCAACAAACAAAACTAATAAAGACACAACCACAACATTCTTTTATATTTCTTGGTGACATCTTTTGAATAGTAAGAAGCATATTGATGTCTAGGGCAAACGAATGAATACAGGATATTTGCATAAGACAGTATAAAACTGTTAAACTATTTAGCCAGTTAACAACCAAGTTAATAACAGATAACTAATGATTAATCATGTTTCTAATATGATGAAATATTGATGGAATTTAAAATAACTGTATTCCTAATAAACTGCTCAAACAGGCTGAAATTATCCCCAATAAAGGAGTGGTTCTGCAGGTGGTGACCACAGACCACTTCTCAGTTATGGCTGCTGTTTTGGTCACTTTTGAATGTTGGCGGTGCTTTTACTCTTGTGGTAGCCTGAGACGAAGTCCACCACCCACACAAGTATCTCAGGCAGTGCAGCTCATCCAGGATGGCACATCAATGCGAGCTGTGCCAAGAAAGTTTACTGTGTCTGACAGGACATTCGCCTGCCATTTAATTTATTCAGATCTATATTTGTCTTGTTTTTGTGTTCCCTTTAATTTTTTTAGCAGTGTATAGTGCCCAGAGCTTGAAAAAGTGGTCCGTTGTGTAAATTTGAAATTAAATCTATATTTATGCTTGGAAAGTATGCTCTGTTGAGTCTTCCTGGTTGGAACCCCTTAGAACGGTTAAGAGCTGTCCTTTACAACCTAACAGAATTGAAATGATATGCACAGTGCTGTATTATTACATAGACAACATTTCTCCAGAGCGACTTGCAATCAGAATTTATAGCAACTCCAGGTTGCTCAGGGACACAATGGTAATAAGTCAACTACATGGTTATGTGTATTATTATTTCAAAATCACACTTGTGATAGCACTGGTATCACATATAGTTCCCCACAATTACCTGAAGTGAACTTGCATTGTGTGTGTGTTGTAGCCTAGTGGGTAACACACTCACTTATGGGGGGGCAGTGGTGGCCTAGCGGTTAAGGAAGCGGCCCCGTAATCATAAGGTTGCCGGTTCGAATCCCGATCCGCCAAGGTGCCACTGAGCAAAGCTCCGTCCCCACACACTGCTCCCCGGGCGCCTGTCATGGCTGCCCACTGCTCACTAAGGGTGATGGGTTAAATGCAGAGGACAAATTTCACTAATGTGCACTGTGTGCTGTGCTGCTGTGTATCACATGTGACAATCACTTCACTTTCCTTCCTTGTTATTTGTTCCTTATGAACCAGAAGTGAAAGTGAAAGTGTTACATGTGTCACACCACACCACAGCACAGCACCCAGTGCACACAGTGAAATGTGGTCTCTGCATTTAACCATCACCCCTGGTGAGCACTTGGCAGCCATGCCCGGGTTGCAGTGTGTGAGGACAGTGCTTTGCATCCACTTCCTTGCCCGCTAGGCCACCCCTGCCCCATGTGTGTGTATGAGTGTGTGTATGGGTATACATACATGTGGGTACAGTGGGAAGTGAAGATTCTTCCTGAGTTGCACCACAGAGGAGCCGCACCAGTCTTCAAACACATGAAGGTTAGCTTGCCCTTTATACTGGAGACAAGAGAGGGCAGATTATTAATGCTGTTTTTCAAATAAGCCCTTAAACACCTAATAAAGGACACATCATATACTGTGTAAGTGTGTATGATTGCAAAGTATCAGTGGAGGTTTATCTTTTTTGACGTTTGGTACAGTGACATCAGACATTAAGACATCAGAAGACACACATTCAAACCCACATTGCATTTGTACATGACTGGGGTTTGTTGAAACTGGTCTTCATGCCTTTGTGCTGCACTCTGAATGACCCCTGTGTTTCAAAATGTCACACTAGCGAAAACATGACTTGACTTGCCTATTGAATCCGAGGACCTCTGCAGGTCCAGATGCACTCCCATACTTCATTACCTCCTGACCCCCATGGCTCTCTCTCTCTCTCTCTCTCTCTCTCTCAGACACACACACACACACACACACAAACCAGCACACACAATACCGCAGGTCTGTCTTGGGCCAATGCCCACAGCAGGACAGCAAAAATAAATGAAGAAGAAGTGACCACAGCAAGGAAACGAACCTGGCACCATACACATGCACAGATGACGCACACACACACACACACACACACACATCTGCCATTTCCAACACACCCCAGAGTCGAGCGGCGCACTGACGCAGAAAACAAACAGACGTCGGCAAACAAACAAATCGTTTCAGCCCAAAGGTTAGGAGGAAAAATGGAAACATTTTTAGGCCCAGTGCACATCGGCCCTCATGCCTGCTACGCCGAGCGTCACCAGCGATAACATCAACCGGTCCACCAAACGGGAAACAACCGGGGCAGCTACGCTAAATCATTTCGTAAGCTTTCCATGAAAATGAGCTGAAGCGGCCCATTCACCGGCACATAATCAGCTGTTGAGCTGTTCTTACGGCAAACCACCGGCTGCTGGGTAATGACGGCCGACTGCTTGTTTGGTATCGATCTCGGGGTCTAGTGAAGAGATCAATATAAGGGGATCAGAGTACGGTTCTGCTCAATGCCAGACTGCTGGCTGAGAGTAGGGCCAGCGGGCACAGCCGAGGTGAACGTGAAGAACGGTTCTTCCGACTGCTGAGGTACACATGAAGACGCCCAAGACACACACCCACACACACAAGCGTAAAAGTCACGACTTTCTTTTTCTATGTCTATTCCTCGGTTGTTTTTCGAGCTGTTCTTCCCTCCAGGTCTTCTCTCTCAGGAGAGAAGGGCGGTGAGTGGCTGGTTTAGCCGTCCTGTTCTATTTCTGCCTCGTCTTTAACATGTCACACCACCGCTGACCTCTGAGCCCGGCCCTGTGTTTGGGTGTCATGGGAAATTTATATTATTGACGTCCCTGAGACAAAAATAACACACATGGTGCGAGACATCCACGCTCACCCCAACACACACTCACTCCCACACTGAACACTTAACGCACATACACACCAGAGTTATGGCTGAAACCGAGTACAATAGCAAAAAAAAAATAATAATAATAATCCACCCAGGTGTTGGATCTGCGACAAATTCTGTGAAAAACATTTCACACCAATTAGGCTGAAACAACAAGTTCCCACGTCTCAATCTTGGGTTTGTTTTTTTTTTTTTTTGGTAATTCCAGATGCTAGAATACGTTTTGACCATATCAAGCCATTTTATCCCAAATTCTGTTATGCTCTCAACACTTTAATTTTAGAAACTACTTCCTCTACAGTGTAAAATATAACATGTCAAAAATTGTCATAAGGTGTGTTGCTCTGAAATCAACAACACAATCAAACAAAATTAACTATCTGGTGGCACTAGAGTGCTCAAAGCAACGGCATGAGACTTTGTCCACAATCATTTTTTTTTTACCAATTTGGTTCTAATAGCTAAAATGGACTCCAATGGCAGAACAACAAGACGCACCAGGCCCTGGCAGTGTAACATGAGAACAAGACAAAAAATATGAGTGAGTCTCACAAGAAAAATGTCCAGCTCAGGCTGTGAACACAAATGTAAAAATGCCGGGAATCCAATGGGGAATCCAGAAGAAAGCAGCCAACTAAAGTGGTATTCCAAGGCATCTTTCATACTTGTTCCCATTAGGCCTAATTTCACACCAATTGCCCACATCGTAGCACTACTCCACATGGGAAAGATGAGTGGAAAAAGAACGCACAGAGCCAATAACAGAACTTTAAAGGCCACTAGCTAGAAGAAAAAGGTGATGATTATGAAGGCTTTAGGCTATATCACAATGCACATTATTAAAATTGGAACCAATGTACATGCTCTATGGAAACATTTAATACATTCGTCTGACTTCTCACCTACCGATGGAAGGGTGTGACTTTTTACACTGAGTGCTTTCATCAGGGAGGACGCTGACAGTCAGCGATACAGAGCTCGCTAAAATGTTCCACCCTATCGGATCAGCACAATCCCTTATCTCCCCCATCCACTGGCGCATCCATAGAGCCCTCTCCTCCCCTTCCAGGCATGCCTCTTACCCCACCCTGTCCAATCTGGGTCACAGAGATTATCTAACTCTGACACTGGGCATCTATAAATAAACCCTATTTTTAAAAAAAGCTTTAACTTTAAAAAGATTTTACTTTCCTGTTTTTTATTTTTTATTTTTTTTGAACACAGAGAGTCGAAATGGTTGGGATTTCATTTTATGCTGACACTCAGCCCTTGGCCAAATAATCCGCTTTTTTCTTTCTTTCTTTGTCTGTGCCAGTTTTTTCCTTTCATCTCTGCTCATTTTCTGCACCAGTTCACAACATTTGACTGGTCCACTGAAAGCCTAGCCGAGTGCCTGGAAGGTGAATGTCTGGGTGTTTACATGCAACACAGCCCCTTCTTTCGGCCACTGGGAAACACCACCCTGGTCGGGGGGTTTTTCCCTCAGTCCCTGCCTGGTAGGGGCTCGGCAGGTTGTCGTGAACAGACCCCACGGCCTCCCGTTCCTGTGCTGCGTGTCGCTTTGATTTTGTTTATTGCTGTAATTGTCTGAAGTGTCCTGGAGACGAGGGCTCCCTAATGAGACGTCTTCTCTCCTTCCTGACTGCCTGCCAGTTGCCCGTGCTGATGCCAGCCGTGGGCACGCAGCCTGACACTCCACTTCCATCTTTTAAAAAAAAAAAGGTGTGGACTCTCCCTCCTCCCTCCATCCCTCTCTCCTCACGCCCCAGCTCAGCAGACAGCATCTGCTCCTCTTTCCGCAGCCTTCAGCGCCATGTCTGCTGTCAGCCTTGCTGCACCGCTCGTCCACGAGCCGTCAGGGTGTCTGCGGCCTTCGTGAGCTCAGGTCTCCCTCACCGACTGTAAATACTCTCCTCCCGGACCTGTTGCCTTGACTGGAGCGAGTCAGACTCGATCAAATTAGGAGCTCGGTTCTGTCATGCCGCCTCCCAGCTCACGTGGCCTCTGATCCCGTGTAGTCCTTACCACAATGGCGCGTTAATGGCTGCAGTTAAAAACACCAACCACGAGTAGTCGAATCCGCCTTGATGGGAAATACCGCGTTACTACCGACTAGCCACACATCCGGCAGCCCAGCCTGGAGCTGCTTTCATGCGCCGTCGAGCCTCACCGTGATGCCTGCTATTTGTGTGCCAGCGATTCAGGGAATGTCTAGAAAGGTAGAAGGTATTGGTTGATTGGACTCTTCCTTGACTTCCGGAATGCCCCTGCGCTCCTTCTGCAACCGACACGCCCGACGCGTGCTCTTAGGAGTATAAATGTATGGCAGTGAGTTGCATTCACATTACGCTGGACCTGCAATATCCCGTAATATCCTATTGGCTGCTGCAACAAATCAAGATCAACGTAGGCCAGTTATTCTCTCAAGCCAGAATTCCTACAGCAAGGAGCACCATCCGTCCCACAGGAACCATTATCGAACCCTTCTGATGTCAAATATCCAGATGACTTTTCCGGGGAAGTAACCCACACAATTATGGAGTCTTGCTAACAAAAGCGTGGCTAACCAAGCCAGATTTCCAACTTCCCAGCTCCTTCCTTCCATGCATCTTGTATTTTCAGGCAGTCGGCTGGACAAAACGTGTCACGCACACACAGCACACGTTTCACTTGCTCACGGTTTTATTTTAAGCTGTGCTATGGCAGCGGTGCTCAATCAATCACAGTGACCTCAGAGAAGAAACGATGGCAAGGCTGGAACGTGAACGTGGAGCCTCTGTGGAGCAGCTTGTCTTGATAGACCCCCCCCCTGTTTTAAACAATGACATTTATAGCCAAGCTCTTCTGATTGGGACCCTCCCATTTCCAGATTAAACAGCGTATTTTATTGTGACGTGGAACGCCTTCCGTAGATCGATTCCAGATGGAGTAGGATTTTATGCAGCAGGGTATTGATTGAGTAATAGTTCATCTTCCTCACCGCCGCAGACTCTCGATTGAGCCGAGGCCGCTCTGGAAGGTCCTCGAATTCATTAACGTGTGAAATAGCGGCCCACCGGTGGATATACATGTTCTTGCGGTGTTAAGGAGCGGCTGGGTGCGTTTCAGATGTGGCAGATGTGAAGGACTTTTACATTCTCGTTCATTCACGCATTCAGCCTTCCACGCCGTGAGATGGTTTTCCCAGCTGAACGCTCCGCAGAGGAAGCTGCGCGTCTATCTGCTGCCTGTCAGGAAGCCTTCCGCGGCGCAGCGGCGCGCAGCGCTGCCCCCACCAGGCGCAGGGGGGGCTATATTTAGCAGGAGAGGCTCTAATTGCGGTGCGCGACGCGGCCCACGGGGGCCGGATGCCTCTCGGCCCCTGAGTGGACGAGGTGGCGGGACGCATCGAAACGCCCCGCTGAGAGGCAGCTGCGAGAGGATCCGCCCACACAATCATGACCTGGGTGACAGCCCGGGAACTCTGCAAACCATATCGGCCCCCAGCACCTGGGAAGTGTGTGTGTGTGGTTGCCCATGCCGTGCATCCTTACAAAACGAGAATTCCCACATTTGGCAGTTTTTGGCATCTTTGTACAAATCCGCTAAGCGTCTGTGTCATAAAATAAATAAGTAAAGGCGCACGGTGCCTTCTGACAAAGACAAATGGCTCACCGCTGCTCGAAATGACAAAGCAGTCGCGCCATTTGTCACCCATAATCCCACGGGGAGGAGGAATCTGAAATGTGACATGATCCACAATGGAACGTCTTTGTATGTCTGACGCTGCCTGGCGTCCACGCGAGCTGTGCTGGGCCAGCATTTAAACAGCCCCGTTCAGCAATGTTCTTCAAGAAGACGCGGCGCGCCGCTGGCTCTGCCCCGCCCGGCCCGGCCCGCCCCGCCAGCGCAGCTACATTCGAGATAAAACAGATATCGTATTCCAGCCGTGACCTCCTGCCCCCCCAGTAAATTTCCCCAGCGGTGACTTAAGTCGGGTATTTCACATTACCCCTCCACACACTCCCAGATGGCATATTGCTTTGTGCTGTAATGGCATTCGGTGCCACCTGCACTGACTGTCATCGGCCGTGGAAAAAAAAAAAAATGAATATAGAAAGAGAGAGAGAGAGAGAGAGAGAGAGAGAGAAAATGAAAAGATTTATAATCGCAGACCAACGCGAGATGAGCCCAGTCAGAGGAGAGGTGGGGGGATTACAAACGACGCCGGCCGGCGGTCCTCGTGTAAACCCCAGACGTGTCACTGGCAGCAGAGGCGACCTTTTGCCACCCCTTGTCACACACGACACCGGTTCTGACAGCGTGGCCGCTGAAAAACCCCACCGCCCATCCAACACACTCACGCCGCACACGCCCTGTTATTTACGGACAACACCGCATAATCATGATCATTATGTCAGTCATGCGCCTTTGCAGATTGAAACCTTTACCGACTGTTACTTTACCAAATGACAGCTGTGCCACAGTACGTCTCCATTTGTCCCTCTTTTTGCACTGCTCTGGTCTGGCTGAAATCTAGCCTTGGCAACAACCAAATAAGGCAAAACATTCCGTCAGAAACATATTTTTGTTTCCTCCCAATGTCATGAATCACGCTGTGTAACAGTCACTGTAAAATGCAAATTAATTAAAGAAATGGCTTTTTACGTCTACAAAATGAATTGGAATTTCGATGGTGTCTCTCAAGCACAGCAGTACATATCTTATATATAATGCCCATATCTAGATATTTTTTTATATATATACACACACACACACACACACACACTCAGCGAAATCACTCAGCTAAAATCATATATATATATGATTTTTCGCTGAGTGATTTTCGCTGAGTGATTTCGCTGAGTATTTTTCGCAGATGTTCTCGAGTTTGTTTCTGTGCAACCATGTTGAAGGAGAATTAAAAACTACAATCTGACTGCGACCGCTGATTGAAAATAACACCAATCAGATTTTCTGCAGGGCCATTCTCCCGCCTCTTTCTTCTAGACATCCTGCTCCATGACGGTTGTGGGCAGAGCAGCCACACTGGAGAACCTGCATCTTTAATGCTCCATTCCATTATCGATTTGGCTTTAGGTCACCGTCTTGCTGAAGGAGCGAACTCTTACCTTGGCTCGAGTTTATAACAGACAGGAGCAGGTTCTCTGATGTAGTGAGATGGCAAAAAGAAAAGCTTCCCACCATCACAACAGCCCCACTGAGTGGAGACAGTATTAGATATATGACTGCCGTGGTCTTCTCTGACCTTTGCAAGACCTTTGCTAGTGTGCCTCGGGTGGAAAAACAGTCAATAAAAAAATTATAAATAATTGATCCTACCAAGTGTGGATAAGCAAGGAATTGTCAAAACAGGTCAACTACACATAGGTCCTCTGGACTGTCATCCACTTAGGGGCCAAAGAGGAGCAGAGTCATCCCCATAAACAACCTGTGTTAAAGAGAACCGTAAAACCACCCTGCCACTCTCAGTAGTCATGTAGAAGATCACGATTCATTAACTTAAAATAGAATAGTCAGCAGCAAACCTGTTTAAAACGTGGAGTGAATATATATGTGCACAACATTAACTATACCACAAAGAATCTATTGATCATTAATATTATTAATTGTAAAAACTGGCACACTCTAATCGCTTGAAAACAATAATGTGGACTTCTTTTCCATTAATATGCACCGCCAATGTACTATTGGAATTGGAATGAAATAATTTTGCTGTTTTATAGCCTGTTCTTTATATGTATTGAACCATGTTGCATGGGAGACAATGGCTGGACCCAATCTCCTGTGTTAACATACTTGACAAATATGATTCTGACACAGTGCAAAGCAGAACCACACAGAACCATATAATAACATTAGACGTAAACCTGGGAGCTATATAGACATTTAAATGGTTATATAAACAGGTAATCTGTACATTTGATCAAGCTGCTGACACGGAACTGTGTGACGGATAAGGACTTCTTAAGGCAAACATGATTTCAGTGAGAAGAATTTCAGAAAGTGCACCGCGGAAGGAATCATATTTCACAATAAAATGGTCGGCCATGGTCTGACAGCACGCCACAAATAAGTTGAAATCGTGCAAGTGCAAGTAAAGAGCTCGGCCAGAAGTGAAGCCTTGGAGCGCATCTGTTGTGACTGAAGGACGCTTCAGACAGTAGGCATTGTGAGTCAAGCTCAACGCTTTCCACTTCACTGGCTGTCTGACTGCAGTGGAAACGAGACCGGAGGCCACGGCAAAAGCTGGCCGCTGCAGGGCGAGCGGTTAAATAACGCTGCGACAGCAGCCAAGCCACACCGAAAAACAATGGGCAGGGAGACAGTGCCACGAGACACATGGACAACCATCATAATGGTAACAGTGGGAGGAAATGCAAAACAGGCATAATTAATTGATAAAATTTTTTAAATGTCTATATAATCCATAGGGACAGCAGTGAGATTTTATTGTTCGGGGCTCGTGACATTTGATATTGTTATCACTCTCACATGAAGCAGATCGCGGCTGGACGAGAGCTCGGCTGCAATAATTAGGGGGGGGGGGGGGGGGGGGGGGGGAGTTGACTGTCCAGCCCTTGTCCCGCCAAAGGGCATCTCATTATGCCATAATGGCATTTGGCAGATGGAGGCACTCTGGCTCTTTGTATTTGATATGTGGCCGTGACGCCGCCAACCCAGTGGCCTTGTGACCGCTGCCATGCTGATAGGGTGACAGGGACCAAAGGGGCCAGGCATTCAAAAATCACCATTAATTAGAACAGCAAAGCCCAGGCGGTGCCATCAGCAGAGATTAGTGAAATTTAAGCAAATCAGTGCCAAAGTGGGAATTCGGTTGAAAAACAGAGACCTGATTAACCCTAATATAACAAGGAGCATCAACTGCAGGAATCTAACAGTGCCGGTAGCAGCACATGACCTGATAGCAGATGGAGTCCACACATCTGAAAGTGAAATTTGATCTGCTGGGACAATAAAATCTGAAAATGGGGTGACTAAGCCCTTTTGCTTTGAACATTCGTGGCCCTTTCATAGGTGTGAACATGAAATCTTTTTGGAGACAGAGCCACTGGGCGTCAATCACCTGGTTGTCAGACGTCCGCAGACATTTCAGGGTTGGAGCGAAGGTCCTCCAGCAGCATTTGTGAAGACTCAGCCCTAAGCCATGTCCTTGGCTCTGCTGCGCTAATCCGGTGCTATTGCAGCCCAGGACCACAGAGCTGGCCATGCATAATGAACACTTCAGCCCACAGGCATGAACAGAATGGCTGAATAGCGCGACGTCTCACCAGCATCCTCATTGTGTCTGACCATGGACTTCCTTTCACAGAAAGGCGATTAGGGCAGAAGTTGCGCTGGCATTATTCGGTGACATATTATTAATCTGTGACACAGCGGTTTGTGAGAGCTCAGCTGAGGGGATGTAAATAGGCTTCCAGGAGAATTGGCTTTCCATCGCAATCCACTCCCCTTCCACCCTTATTCAGCGGGCTGCCAAGACCCCCGCTTCAGTGACTGCATCCCATTCGCATCCCGTCTCGCAATTTCAAAAATTCTCAAGAGTCTGCATCAATGTTACCACTACCTCTGTAACTAAAAACATAGTTCATCAATCTCAGGCAAATTAAACCTGAATATAACGAAAACAATAATTCATATTCATTATACAGTGCTACACTCTTAAGCTTGTTCGCTAGCGTAAAGTCAAGGTTTACATACCAAAATAAATCATTCAGAGTGATTGGGCTCCTCGCATTTTGAATTTTGAAATTGTGCTCCGGGTGATAGAAACAATTACACCCCAACAATCTGTCAAGTCCAGAAGATGCCCTGACCCTTACACTGGCAAACAACCCTGAAGCTTCGTGTGAAGTAATGTGCTTCACACCAGTCGGAAAATAGTGCCCTAAGCTCCTCGATTATCATCAAGAAAAAAAAGAACAATCAATACTTTTTCCATGATGATTGTTTTTTTTTTATACAGTAGTATTAAGAAGACAATTTAGAACTATACAGCAGAATAAGACTTTCCCAAACAGCCCCTCTGTTGTTGCCTTACCTCAGGTTTCCATGGCAACTTCTTCTGCCTGTGGGAGAGAACCTTCCGGATCTGTGCCTGGTCTTTGCTGCCGACCCCCACAGTGTTGGGCTCATCCTCCTGCAAGGCAAAGAGAATCGCTTAAGCCCCGCAAGCCAGAGAGCGAAAAAGAGAGCGAGAGAGTGAGAAATTAAAAGGCTCAGGAACAGATGTCTTTCTGAATTTTTATACCCATCACAGTGCTCGGTAATCAGCCATGCGCAGTGAATTCATTTGTAATTACTGACTAGGAGCCACACGCTATGTATAAGAAAAATTACAAACTGGTGCTTCTTTTTCTAACTCTTTGCTGAAGGTAAGAAAAATTATGAACTGGCGCTTCATTTTATAACTCCGTGCGGAAATCTCTTCCACTCTTCAGTGGAAACGAATAGCTCTAATTTGGCTATGGTAAACGCGTTGAATGTAGGAGCCAAGGAGAGGTTTTAATCACCTGGGAGAAGACATCTGCACTGTCAGCACTGGACATCATCAAGGGAAAAAAAAAATTGCATCGTTTCACTTCCATCATGCAGTGGTTAACATACACACCCGCGTTAGCAGGGCCACCCTGTGCTATGCATTAGGGGCTCAATCCAATCTTGCACTTCCGTCGCAAAATGTGACTGGGCAGGCCTGGAACGGAATGAGCCTTCAGGAAAGAATTACAACATTCTCATGGTGGAAATGCTTCAGTCATAACTCCCCGAGAACTGCACTACCATGGCAAGGAGCACAACGGGGGACACCACGGCTGCCGACGTGGCTTAGATAGAAAAAAAAAAGCATTCTTTGGTAAGCGATGAAGTGAAAAATATTACAAGGTAAAGAGATAACTGAGAAAGTCAGTTTTTTCTCTCTCTATTACCTTTCAGAACATGAGTGAATGACGTAAAATGCTGTCTATTATAATGATGCGTGGATGTGACAGCCGAGATGGTTTATTTAAAGATGATAGAATTTCTCAGCAAAGAAAATAGGCTACCTAAAAATATGATTCCATCTTTCAGATTTTATGGAAAAAAGCCATGCGGAAAAACAAGGTTTCTGGAGGAATGAGAAGGTATTTGCACTGTACCACAGTACCTTTCACCATCAACCTGAAAGCTTCCTTTCCGAACCAGTTGTGGGACAAGTCTGAGTGATGAGGCTGATTCTTCCCGAGAATTAGAACTACACGATTAGTCATGACCTTGATTCGCATCTCCTTTCCATCTGGATTCTGATGCAGCTGCACTCAAGTGCGCCTGAGCATCTCATGTATTCACAGTATCAATACCTAATAGATATCAAGTAACAATACCTAATAGTCACAATAATAGTAAAAATGGACTATAAGAAAGGATTGTTTTCATCTATGAGTGTCACACAGGCAATGCGGGCATCGCTGTGGTCTCAGAACTCCAAGGTTGTGGGCAATAAATTTAAAACATTTAGGTTATGTGACTGTAACTTTTCAGAAAGTGTCTCGAAGAGCATTTTGATGTGCTATTGTCTTAAATCCTTTGTTTTCCAGTGTCAATACATTCAATTCCAAATGTGGCATTTGAGCAAAGGCTCCCTCTGTCATAGCCAGCTGAAGCATGTGGTTTACACGGCAGTGAGTGTGGCGAGTCGGTATTGGTGCATCCCTAAGTTCTTTTTTTTCATTGGTGAAAGTTGATTGTAGAAGCAGAACTTAAAATAAAATGTGAATACAAATACTGGAAGTACAATAAAAAATATTTATATTTAATTAAACTGTCCCAACAGCACATGATGATAAATGCACATAATAATACATTTATATGTTAACTGGCAGGTCTAAGTGTGCTGTGCTGAATAATTGCAACTGTGATCTAATACAAATACACTGAAAGAACCTCGCAGCTCTATTGAGACTGAAGTCCAGAGGATTTAAAGAGCATCATCACAAACACTGGCCTCAGCAAACAGGAAGATGGGACACCATTTCTTACTGAGCCATCTCAGATTTTATCCCGACTGCCCTCATTTATTTTACAGCCTTTTGGGATGACGCTGTCTGCCATCAAATGCCATCATTTGCAGCAACGCAATGACTAAGACAAAGCTGGCATAGTGGTATACAGGTATGCTTAATTCTGACTCCTCACGTCAACATCACAATCAATTACAAAGAGTCAGAAAAGAGTCTTCTAAATAACTGGTGAATTATTTTCTACAGATATGCACTATAAAAAAGTATTTAACAATTTAAACCATCCCCAAATGTTTAAAAATTCCCTGGAAACAGAAACAGTAATGCTATTGCAGTTGTTGTTGGGCCAACACACCAAGCCCTATGTGAGGATCATAGCTTACAGGCTCCTGGAAAGCTGTGAGGGATATGAGGGCCTCAGGCCAGAGCCATGGAATATCAATGAGGTGAATTAATTCCCCTTGTAGAGGATAAACAAGGCAGCCTCAGTCAGAGGCAACTGTTTCACACTGCGCTGTGAGCAATCAAACTCAAAACCATCCCAAAAAAAATATTGTAATGGTCTTCATGTTAATAGTCCAGGAAACAGAACTATGCGTGTATGTGTGTGTGTGTGTGTGTGTGTGTGTGTGTGTGTGTGTGTGTATATATATACACACACACACGTATAACAGAATTCACACCATATTTATCTTATCTCAAGTATCTTACATTCTCTAATTACACAAAACAATACAGAGTTGAGTGGCATCATGGTGCATGCATATGAATTATTTATTTATTGAAGCTGAATTATTTCAATACTGTATTTGAATTTTATGGTGTCTACTGAACACTCGATTGCCTTTGGAAGAATGTTACTTTAAATTGTACATTTACCTGCACCAATCTGTATGCCTAGGGGCAGGTCGGTCTGAAAATAAGGCGGAGTCAGATACATTTTATGGTCCACTCTTTCCCTAAGTGGCAGTGCAAAAGCATGATTAAATAAATGTCCAATGAAAAAGCATATTAATGTGATTATTAAAAATGTGCAATACTGGTTAGTCGTGATATGTATCACAATTGTTTTCAAAACTAAATGCTGGCTTCTGACATTACCGTCCCATTTTCATCATTGTGCAGCTTCTCCGGTGATGCTAGATGACGAGACGTCCGTTTCACCTTGAGGAGCTTTGCTGCAATCCTGAGACAATAGATGCTCTGAACCAAACACCAGTACTGTTTGCTGCTACTAAACTAGCAGTGGTGAATTTTGCACCATGCATTTCAGATCATGCACAGGTACATGTTGTACTACATGCCTGGAATGGCATTCAATTGTGTTCAATTCATCTATTTACCAACTAGCTGTTACTACTAGAGTCAGTCCAAACACTGGATATCCAAAGCTTGTACTGCTTTGGTGGGATGACGGGATGAAAAAAGCCTGTGTTTACTGAGACATCTGGCACATTTACTGCCCCTTCGCCTGGGAAAGGGCATCTCATTTATAGCACAGTTCACACCCATTAATGGGTTCACAAAACAGATAAAAGTGAATGTGATAGAAGAAAATCTGACAAGTAAAAATTGCCGCACTTCACAAATTGTCTGCTGGGAGTCTTTTGTTGACAAATGAAAGAGTACAAGGGGGCTGCAAATGAAAGTCATTATGCTTCAGCGTTTTAGCTGGGAGCTTCCTTGCTCTAGTCAAGCAATCCATTCTCATTTCGCATGCAGATGTTGTCAGGCTGCACATTTAAAAACAATGACATTTAAATACTCGGCAAGACCATCAACAACATTTCAGACATTCTTAATGAAGTACTCGTATCAGTACAGTCGTGTCACACACTAATTAACAAGTAACCGAAGGTGAGGGTGTGAGTGAACGTGACGGTTACCTTGTGCTTATTTGGCATGGGGGAAGTATTAAAATATTATATATTACTAATACATTGTTTTTGCTCCTTTGATATCAGGGGCAATGTTCACTTATCCACTTTTACTGATTGAAAGTTTCCCTTTCAAACAAATGTTAATGCACTCAGATTAAATCAACAGTAAAACATTTGTCTCCCTGTGTGAATGAAGGCAACATGATGCATGGTGGATCTCTTTCAGATTAATTATCAACAGCAGCAAATAAATCCACATACACCAAATATAATATGCCAAAAAAATGACCAAAAACAGCAATGACTTCACATATGGCACCATAGAATGCAATTCAATTTGATTACCTTGAGGATGTTGAAGGCTGAAACATGGTGTAAGCATGGACTTTTGGCCATCGATCAGAGCAAAGGGAAAAAAGTACAACTGTCGATTTCTTTCGACTGTACAGATGGACCTGGCGACAGCTGGCAAGTCAAACCGACAGCAGCTGCATGGTGCTTTTTGTTCCAATTATAATCTGTGTTCAACAATATATCTCCTCTGCACAGTCAGTAGCTTTACAGCACATTACAGCCCGCTCCGACTTTATTAATCCCCAAGGGGCAATTTTTTGCTCAAGTAAGTGAATATTGATCTAATCTGACCTCGCTGCAGCTCTAATCGGCTTCCCCTGCCATTGAAATGACCAGTCTGGTCTGCTGTCCTGCTCTGCCTTTTCGTGTTGGGACTGAGAAGCTTTGGAAATGTGAATCGTCTGTTTAATCTGAATAGAAAAACATTTGAGGTTAGTCTGACCTACAGAAACATTTGGCTTCATGGATTTTCACTACAACCTACTGAGTGTGAAATTCAGTGTGTAAGTCATATCTAAGTCATGTGATTAGATGTTGTTATCCGTCCAATTAACAGGTAATTTCTTGTTTGGCACATTTCTTTGTCAGTTTAGTTGGAATGAGCTGATGTACTGGCGTATTTTTATCCCGTCGAAGCGATCAGTGTGGTTTTTTTAGTGCTGCAAAGACTACAGGTTGGGTGTACATGTGTCCTGAAAAATGCATGAGTGGCTGAGCCCGAGTGGTTAAGAAGGTCGACTAGCATCCAGCCAGTTACAAGACTTTATCCATGAGCAACGCGCTACACCTCATGTTGCTCAAAAAGAACGGAACCTCTAGTTAGTGAGAGGAAGCTGCTCTGCTGATGTTAAGAGGGGAAAATTCATCTGTCATGCCAGGGCTCAAAAGTGCCAGGGCAAAACTTCCACTCCAGCCTTCAATGTCCCTGGATGAAGGGATGGAAAAACTACAAAAGTAGACACAAACACACATTTGGAGTCATATTCTCAATGGATGCTATTATGTAACTTCTCATTGTGGGTTTCTGTAAGGTCACCTCTATACAAAAACAACCTCATCTTGTATAATGGCCCGGTTGTAAGAGTATATACTGTAGACAGTGATTGCTCTGTAGGGTGCAGTACCGAATGGATAAAGCCCGTAGCAGAGCCAACGTTCATGAACCCCTTCATTCACTTTGGCATGTGTGCATTCCCCACCTACAGTTCACAGTTTTTTTTTTTAACAAAAGGAATAAGCGTGAGAAAGTGTGAGAAAGAGTGAGAAAGCAAGGCTACCCCTGTACCACTGAGTTCGGGCGCCAGTGACAGTACCGACAATAGAAAGCGGGAACCCTACAGGGCAATCTACACTACTGGACTGCTTCAAAAAAGGTTGCAAACCATGTATGGAGACACAGGCCTCAAAACATGAACTGCTATATTTCCACAAATAAGATGCAGCCTGCAGGGCATGTCTGTATTAATTCCACGTGACATACATCCACTGGTTCTCCAGGAATAAGTACACGTTAAAAAAACGAGAGATAGCCTGCTATTGGGGATGGTGCTTTGCTCAGATCTGGATTCGAACCGGCAACCTTCTGATTACAGGGCCGCTTCCTTAACCACTAGGCCACCTATGTGCACCTGAATATGCACCTTAGCATCCATAGATGATTTTACACTACACCCATCAGTCTCCAAATCTTTCAAAACTGAAAAATTGATTACAAATTCCAGACTGGGTATTCTGTGCATTGTGTTTTCATTTTGCCTTGTGGCTGTGTTGGGTTATGCAGACCGATCCTGCCAACCGCTACCTTCCGTAATTCCTTTTCTAAACCGGTTGGATGGAGGTCATACCTTTCAGGCAAGAATGAATCTGCACAAAATGCATTTCCCAAAAGATGAGCCTGTATCTATTTTATCCTCAAGTGGCATCCCTTTCAACTGAAAAACCGACAGAGCACCCACAGTGGGTATGGGGGGGGTTTTATTAAATATGGAGGCTGCATAGCAAACATGATGTGAGTCACTCATGAGCTGTCGTGTGGTATCTTGGTGACAAGCGAACCATCTGATTTCATCCCAAACGTTGTGGCTGCAAGATGGTCGCAGCACCGCTGCTGTAAACGAGCCTGACCCATGGCCCGGCTGACGCATCGGTTACCATGGCTGCCAGCATGCCAGAACTAACCAAGCCATTAATCTCAATCATTAGTACGCTTGTGTGCATGAACTTGTCTTAATGTAAAAGACAAGCTGAAGTCCTCCCTGAAATTGTGACATTCTGCTCCATAGACGTCTGAATAATATTGCATCTGGATTTGTTAGGTCCCATAAGAGGCACTAAAATGCAGGAGATGGAGCTCCCAACCCATCCTGCTATCAAGATGAAATGAAAGCATCATTGCAATCAGTGGGGTTTCCTTTACTTGTTCTAGAGCCCCGCCCTCAATTCCCATAATCTGCTCACAAAGCCGGAATGCACAGCAGCATTTACTGTAGTGCTACTGTAGTCTGATTTATTAGCCCTTTAATAGGCTTACAGCTACTGCCACCATTACTTGCTGTGACATTTCTGCTGAGCCACGTTCACCAAATCTTCTGCCGGGCCCTTCTCCAGACGTCTCTGCTGGCCATGGCCCCAGCTTTACTGGCCAGAGCACAAAGTCAAGAAGTGCCACGTCTACTTATACAGTCTCTTTCTTTCAGGCCGATGGTCCTAAGCTCATCCCTCAGCCCAAAGAAGAACAAAGAAAACACACTGTCAGTTCTGCACAGTCCTTTTTTCCTCTCTACTTTCTGAGTGGAGCGAGTCTGCCACTGTGTTTGGAGGACAGCATCCTGGGGAAGCTGCCTCCTCTTCACCTTTTTAAGCTGTGTTTTCTTCCTCTTTTAACTTCCATTTCCCAGAGGGCAGGAGAGAACTGTCTCTCCATCTGATGCAGCGGTTCTGCACAATTCTCTATTTATTTTCATCTTCAGGTATCCCTTTCTGGCTAGTCTCGCTTTTTTCACTGCATAAGGCCTCTATTCCCTGATCCCTCACTTTCCACGTTTATTTATCTTCCTTCTAACTTTCCTTCACACTCTCTTTTCCTCTTCCTCTCCACCTCCCTGGAGGTTTCTCGATCTCTCCGACCCCGTCACGCTCGTTCCAACTCCCTCTCAGCAGGCATCGTGCTTCCTGTAGCTACAGGCCGTGTGACAATAAAAGCCATTCACCCCCGACTCATACTCTCTCTGCTCTCTCAGAATATGACATTCCCCCATCACCCCATCTTTCCCCATCTTCTGTCACGTGACTCCGGTCGCGTGACAGGCGAGACCGCGGAACTTGGTGACGCTCTAGTTATTTAAGCAAGGCAGGCCAGCTGCGCGGTGCTCAGTCATTGCTGCTCGTGTGCCAACGATTTGGCTCAACCAAAGTTCACCTAAAGCCGTAAGACGTATCCTTGTTCCCATTCGCGAACCCTGTTTTTCTGGTACCTGGTCTTCAGAAACGCTACTGGGCTAATCGTTTCCTCCAACATTCGCTCTTTCTCTCTGCCTCGGCCCTCCAGCGTGACATCTTCAGCAGCAATTGCGTTAGTTGCATCCTAATAAGATGATTCCACCACAGCAAACAATTATCCCCCTATCCAGAGACCGAGCAAGAGTTGCCGCCCGCGAGTAAACACAGCGTAAAGTCAGTTGGCCAGTCCTGCGGCCATGCAAGGACAGACGTGACACTTTGAGGTCGGGCCGCGAGGCTGAGAGCAGGCAGGCCAGAGCCGAGGAGATGCGTGTGGGCGGGCGGGCGGGCGTGGCGGAGAGCGAGGGAGGCCTGCAGATGTGCGTCTGCAACCGTGGTCTGTCATTTATCACCTGCTTCACACACGGACGGGCTCACTCATGAGGGAAAATTAGAAATGCACACGCTGCTCACACCTCAAAGACTGTCAAAAGGCTCCACTCCACCGCAGGTCAGTGTGTACTGTATTTAATAGGGTTGCGAATTTTGTAAATATTAGCAAATTATTAAACGAATTAACACATCTGCATTCTGTGTACTTCCTGTGCGGGGTGTGTCCGGCACAGACGCAAAATTCACCGTAGCAAAAAAGAAATAGAGGCCTGCTGAAATCAAGCACAACCAGATGTTATTTCCATTTAATTTACTGTCAGAGAAAAAAATTGACCAGATCGTCTCCCAATCACCCCCCATCTAAGCCCCTTTCCCACACTTGACGCTGTCATAGTTGTAAATATACATTAAAGATTAAAGCAAGCTTTAGCCAAAACAATTCATTGCAGTTGATCATTAATTTGTTCTTTTTTTTTTTTAATCAATTGAGAGTCCTGATATTTATATCATAAAAACAGAAAAGCATGAAGTTTCTGCTGCTGGACGGAAAAAAGTAAATATTGATATTAGCGGTAACATTTAAAAACAGAGACCTCTGCACACGCTTTATTGATATATATGTATATGTATTGATCATCATCAAGACTCCACAAATTCCACTGTGTTTGTGTCACAAAGTAGACCTTGGAAGACAACCAAGGTCACAAATTTAATACAATATAAATATGTGCAGCATTCTATTTGCAAATCAATGCGCCTGACAGCGGCACTTCACTGTGTGAACATTCATGTCACTACAACATGAAATTGCATTTTGCAAGGATATAAATAATGCCTGTAGCACATATGTGTGACTATATCAAGGAAAACAGTGCAGAACCCTGTGCATCCTGCATGCAAATGAACATGTGCATGTTTGAGGAAGTGCCAACACCACATTCTCTCATCCCTCACAACACATTTAATTGAGATGTTTGATTTCACGTAGAGTCTTAGTGTACAACAAAGTGTTGACAAGTTTGCACCCCATGCCGATTCTGCATGCTTTTACTTTATCCTGCATGCATGCAGAGGTGCATTTCAGCTTCAGGCTTTTAAATTAATAGTATTTAAATTCCTAAATCAATATACCACATATCTGTTAAAACAGTGTGTCGTTGTCTCTGATTCACAGGTCTGCGCAGAACTCTATATTACCAAATATGTGTTCTATTTACTATGCATGATGTACATTCTTGCCATAAAATGCAATGAAAAATATAAAAAAAAACCATGCGCTTTCCATGCTTCTCTGCGTCTGTGTTTGGTGGCACGGTTGGGTGTGTAGCGGTATGTGCACGCATTGCCCCCACCCCGGCA
Source organism: Denticeps clupeoides (assembly GCF_900700375.1). Taxonomy (NCBI): domain Eukaryota; kingdom Metazoa; phylum Chordata; class Actinopteri; order Clupeiformes; family Denticipitidae; genus Denticeps; species Denticeps clupeoides. The sequence continues at coordinate 7,818,578 of NC_041723.1, read as the reverse complement.
GAGATGGATGATGCGCCGGGGGCGTTATGATGAGACGCATTACAAACTCGCCGCTCGCATTACTCTTGCGTTCCGCGCCCATCACGACGAGCGGAGGTAATCTAGAAATCTCACCAGGAGCCCAGGTGCACCCATTACAATCTGCCTATTGCTGCACTGCGTACCTGGAGACACACAGACTGTGGGTGGGGACGGGGGTTCTGTCACCTTGAGCACCGAACCATCTGGAGGCTGCACACTCTCCGTTCCCCTCACCTTCCATTTTCTGCTTCTTCTTTCTCCTCGTGTCTCTCCATCTACCCACATCGATTCATCCCCGACCTCTCCACCAGTTCTTTCTGTTCCATTTAATTGCACTTTACTGGTACGACTCCAAGACGTGGCAAGACAGGAACATTTTTCTTCCTCTCTCGCCCCTGCGAAGGGAGCGCGTATGGGATAGAAAAGTCTGCCTGACTCTTCAGGGCCTTCAAGCTTCACACGCGTGGGACCGACATGCAGGACACTGAGGGATAATGAGGGATGTAATGTCGAAATTACAGACGTTTCTGCCCCCAGAGAGTCGGTCGTGTCCATGACGGCTTACAGAACCGTAAGCCTCCGGTTACCCACCACTTCTGTTGGAGAGATCAAAGGGAAGTAAGCAAGGCACAGCTTTCCTCTGCTGCTAATAAAATGTGAAATGTTCTTCTTCTGGGCCCGAATATCTTCATTATTTGTGTTCTTGGGGTTTTGTTTGTCGCCATATTAAAGAGAAAATATCTTCTTTCCTCTTTGCTGTTACACTCAGTTAATCCTCTCGAGGAAGGAGACTCTCTGCAAAACACACACAGAATACATAAAACACAGAGACAGTAGCCCAGATAACGTGTGTCCTCACCTAGAATATTCAACAAGGCCACGCTTGACCCTATTTGACCCAGTTTCAGGGCTCTGCGTGTTGTCCATGTTCTCGATCTGCAGTTGCTATGCGCTCTGTTGATGTGGGAATCATGCAACTCAGAAGCACTGAGCCCTTGGCACACTGACGGAAATTTGAATTGATCTAAAAGCAAATATTCCACTATAAGCATGTCAGGTCTAACCTGGAACTTTATGCAGATTCAACCATTTTTTTTAATCAATGATCTACAGTTTAACAGAGGTTTTATTTTTTTCCATATACAGTACAGGCCAAAAGTTTGGACCCACCTTCTCATTCAATGTGTTTTTTATTTTCATGACTATTTACATTGGTCGATTCTCACTAAAGGCATCAAAACTATGAATGAACACATGTGGAGTTATGTACTTAACAAAAAGTGGAGACCTGGCCTCCACAGTCACCAGACCTGAACCCAATCCGGATGGTTCAGGGTGAGCTGGACCACAGAGTGAAGGCAAAGAGGCCAACAAGTGCTAAACACCTCTGGGAACTCCTTCAAGACTGTTGGATAATCATTTCAGGTGACGACCTCTTGAAGCTCATCGAGAGAATGCCAAGAGTGTGCAAAGCAGTAATCAGAGCAAAGAAACTAGAATATAAAACATGTTTTCAGTTATTTCACCTTTTTTTTGTTAAGTACATAACTCCACATGTGTTCATTCATAGTTTCGATGCCTCCAGTGAGAATCAACCAACGTAAATTGTCATGAAAATAAAGAAAAAAGGTGTGTCCAAACTTGTACTGTATTTAAAATATTACAGATAATATATTAAGATAATTTACATTATTGTGAGATATTTCACTATAGGCTACTCTAAAATAACTCTTATATGCAAACTTTAAAGATAAGCTAAGTGATGGTCAATAACTCGAACAAATGAAACAAATGAAAACACACAAACACAAACTACACACACAGAGGCAAAGCTCCTGTGGCTGAAGGAAAGACACCAGAGGGACTTCGTTTCCCTCAAACTGAACTGCACAGGAAGAGACACTCCTGGAGAGGACACGTGTCATTATTTTACTGCTCTATGCCCGCAAGGACGGAACCAAACTGCAGAACAGACAAACTCGCAGGGACGCATAAACAATCTGAAAAGCAACTCAGCACCGACGGCAAAACATTTCAAACATTTCATGTCTTATCTGCACGCACCCATGGAAGACGTTGCCCGTAGCTTTAACCTAGAGGGCGCGTGTGGCAAAAGCTGACGTCAGCTGCCGCTCGGCATGGAGCCGTGTTAAAAGCAGACTCGGAAAGGTTCGGGGCACCACATGTGACTGCAAGGTACAGCTATCGATTAGCATGTCAGATTTAAAGGACCTTTAAACACTAAAGTGTGGAAAAATCGACCCCAACAGTTGTCTAATGGCAGAATAAATCCAAGAGCAGGATTTGAAAGAATCAATAAAGCAGTGGTAGCCGAAACACGTGCTCTATACACATTACTTGTAATTTAATTTAGAGCTAAACTGAAGAAAAAGTTCAATGAAACAAATCGGCTGGTTCTGTAAACTCCGCTACAACCCAAAATATGTATGGATATTAGATAAACTGGACCAATGCTGTACTCATAAGGCATAATATTGTACAATACGTACAAAGACACGGTCAATGTCCTCTACTGGCCGGATCTTATTTTTAATATGAACTTGTGGCATTTTAGTTAACTTCATATGTAGTTTACTGACTGTTTCAAATGACACACACAGTTCAGGGTCATGGGGTCATGGGTCCATTTCATCTACTGGCATAAAGCAAGAGCCTCTCAGATGCTATCTCACTTACTCAAACACACACCTAATTTAGAGGCACCGGAGCAGAGTGGACACTGAAGATGTAATATTTCCTTCAGTGTTGACTAAAGCCTGAGATAAAATCCACGCTTAGCATGTACCGTTGCGTTTCACGCTAGTTCGAAAACTGCACCCAAAGTGATGCACTCCGACATTTTAGTAAAGCATCATAATAAAACATTACTGGGCGTGGCTTGTCGTTATTCCATCAATAAAATTTGAAGTTTTAATTAAAGTCGGCATACTTAAGATATACACAGCGTGTCCACTCCTCCGCTATCTGACCATAAAACTGTCATGGCAACCAAATAAGTCAAGTCTGGAGAGAGCAGCGCACAGGGGCCGTGCGATCGGCCTGCCAAGGAGCACCACCAACACTCTTAACCTCTCTGCCGCCATGGCAACCGTGGGCCATTACTCATCATCACCGCCACCTCAACATTACAGAGTGCACCACAGACATCGCGTCCACGGCAGCGGCCGCTTCCTGCCTGCCTGCGCGGCCGCGAACGAGCGAAGTGGGTGAGGTTCGCCCCCCATTTTTTCCCACTGTGACGTTATCGCTTTCCCCTCCCCAACACATGGCCAGGCCGCCATCTGTAACAATAGAAAAGTGGACCAGGCCCATTTGTAGTCAGGGGACAGGACGGCCGGTGCGGGAGAGGGGAGCCAATCGATGCTTCGCAGGGAGATCAATCACCTGTCCGGCGGGCTGGTAAAAATCAATGTGAAGTGAGGGCCAAGGCTTGTTTTTCAATGGGAGACAGTGCATTATGAAGTGCAAACAGACACGAGGGATACGCATTCAGCCCCGCCCGGCCCCTCCGTCGCGCGCCGGGGAGGTGGACACGGCCCGGACAGCCTGCCCCCTGGAGCCTGGGAAGAAATGTCAGCAGTGCTGTCCTCCCCCACAGTGGCTTGCCTGGAGATGACGTGACCTTTCCTTCGGTGCCAGTCCAAAACACCGTGCTGGGTGATATTAAAGCAGCAAATGAGGGCACTCAAAATCCCTTTCTGCACATAAGCCGAGCCATTCACAGCCAAGGGATCAAACAACAGCACGTGAGGAGAAATTACAGGAAGCATTCAGCCATTCGCAACATTTTCAACATCCTAGTCAATCATCTGAAAGGTCATTTCCATTCCTAACTTAATACAGAAAGGTAAGCCTGCAGTAATTCAGCCCCAAACGAGTATTGATCTCATATTTGTATTGTGATGTGCGATCTGTATCTCAGCCTTCCTGAGGAGCTGCAAAGAAACCTTCACGTCTCAAACTCCGGCGTCACTGTACTAGGACCAGCATCAAATAACAGAAAAATTTGAATCAGCTAAGCGCTGAAAACTATTCCTTTACAGAAGGGCGATTAAACGCCATGGAATCCTCTCTAAAAATGAATTGGTTGTGGATATTTGTTATTCGGTATGAATCTCGCGTAAACGGCATCAGCAATAGCTCAGCAGAGCGCGTGATATCAGGGTTTAACGTGAGAAATAAACGTGATGCTTGTGCAGCAAGAACATCTAAAGAGACCAATTAAATTACAGCTCAGACGAAAGCCACCCTCTACGCCCCCCCCATCCCATCCCAAATTGCACGAAATGCCAGAAGAGCAACGCTGACGTACGTGGTCATGGGGAATCTTCTACCCCTTCAGTGATTCTGCAAATGCACACATGAAAGCGTTTCGTGCATATGTCCCGCAGGGGCGCCAAACCGAGACTTTGACATCAATTATTCAATGCTCCAAAAGCCTCCATGTTGGCCGTCTTGGCAAATTTAACACCGTCTCTCCTTTTTCTCCTTCTGTAGAAGCTCGGTTTGTTTCTCCGCTTTTCTCAAGCTGCTTTTCACCTTGTAACAACAGCAACACTTTACCCACCCATCCACATGGGATATGACCTCATTATCCGGATATCAGTTGAGGGATTGGGCCGGGCCACTGACCACAGCAGAAGGAGAGGGGCGCCAACAGAGAACCCCGGCACTGACCTTGACATCTATATTAGCTGACAAATCGCAGCCCACCGTACTGAATCCTAAAAGATTTTTTTTTATTTATTTATTTATTTTCAATTACTCTTTTTACCCATTTCTATTTTTGTTAGATCCTAACTGGTTAAAGCAACAGACAATCCATCCCAGGGGGTACTTTTATTTAGTCCATTTTTTTTTCTTGGGGATGTTCGTCTCGCCTAAGGGCAGTTTGACATTATCCAGTGCTGGATTCGTTTATATAGGCCGCTTCAATTCTGCTCTCCCGGGCTTCCTTCCCCTTCAAAGGCCGGCCGCAAATCCCAGCTCCACAGCAGGGAGCTGACCAGCCAGTGGGCTCCAAGAAGGTTGTTAGATATGATCCTATTAGAAGCAGAGCGGAGAGGTGATGCTCTTGCTGGGGGGATTCAGGCCGCTTCAGGGCACAATTGCACCTGTGAGCTGCAGAAACAATCCTCATCCAGGAAGCAATCAGAGCCAACGGCGGCCTCAGCCTCCTCAATCTCTCCGACAAATTGGCAGTTCTGGAGAGCTAAAGCCAGAGATAAGAGGATAGCTGGGTCCGGCGTACAGGAATCTTTTGTGACGGAGGAAGAGAGGTCAGACGCTAGCGTCGGTCCAATCATTGGGCCCAATGTGCAGCAGCACTGCCAAACTGCGAAGGGATGCGGAGCTCAAGCCAACGGAGAGGAGCAGCCAGCACATAGCAGCTGGGAGCATTGGCGTTGGCCGGTGTCACGTATGCCGCGTGTGCGCAAACAAGATTCCGGCGAGAGCAGAAGCAGCGCATTAGTGGCAGGGAGGTGTGATATGCTGTGGCCGCGCCCTGCCGGCAGGTCCGCTGAGCAGGCCAGAGAAGTCACGCAAGGCTGCGACCTCAGGGGACTGAATCAGAACAGAAGCTTAGAACAATTTACACACTGGCCACTTTATTAGAAACATTACATTAAAGGACTATGGGCGATATAAAAAGTGCATAACATTTAAATGGTGTGGTAGTCAAGCAAGTTTAGTTTAGGAGAGGAGTAGTTCTGCCCTCTGGGCTCATCTTGTATGTGTGGGGACTAGAGCTCTGCTGTTGCCATGTGCATTTTGTCTTCAGTATTGTTCTAATCCTTCATCAGTAGTCCGTTTCTGACCTCAGGAGGTATGGTGCATATCAAGACACCAACTCATTGCTGTATATCTGGATCAATACTAAAATCAGATCTGGTCAGAAACTCACAACTGATTAGAGCAGTGAGTGAGGATTTCGACTGTCCAGTTCTTGGACAGGACGTTTTGACGACTGTTTTACATGGTATATACCTGTCGTCAAAAACAACATCCCTCTGATGCTTTGTAAGCTCTCTGTGAACCAGGCAACTATAATAAATGTCAGGAAAATCCTTCCAGGACTATCAGGGACTCTTTAAATGATGGCAGGTGTGACCCCAAGGATGCTGTAATTCAATCAAAATGAGCTTCATCAAAGCTTTAGTTTAAGGGTATGCACACTTATATAACCAGCCGGCCTGTGTGATCTTCATTTGAATTGTACAGGTTATAGGTCACTTTAAAGTTTGGGAAAGGTATGAAATGATTTATTGTGATCTCACAAAAAAAAAGGCAATCACTAAAACCTAACATTTGAACACTCTGTATATCTACTGTAATTACTGTGTAATTTATGAGAACTTACTTGACAGTTATGATTAGACGCTGAGGTCCTCAATGCATTTCATTTTTTTTATTGCTTTTTTGTTATTGCACCTTAAAGAAATTTGCAAAGGACACTTCCTAACAGCATTGATTGTTTTCAGTATATTTCTACACGGTATATTTCACCCATTCTTCCATGTATCCCCCACTGTAGGAAATTCCGCTTTGAAAGTGTCTATAAAGTAGTATTGAACGCTAAGACGGTTAAAGTAAAGTGGAAAAACAGTCATGTCCCAGCAAAAATCTACACAAAATAACGGATTTTTCACCCAAAAAGGTTGGTTTAGAGCAGAAATTATTATATTTTGTGTTCTATTCCATAACGTATATTAAGATAATCCTTCACCACTCCCAGCCATAATTATGGCAACTGAATAAACTAAAAAAAAATTGCACGAAGGCGCAGCCCAAACTAATTAGTATTTATTCAAATGCGGCTTTCGCAATACAAAGTGTCTCCGCGAGAGCCTTTCAAGATTGATCTGCTAAATAACATAAGCTCAATCTGCACAGTGCCCTGAGGTTCCCAACACTAATTAAAGTCTGGGGAAATGTGAAGAAGGTGCCCGAAATGCGAACTTTTCTCACTCTTTCCAATTAGCCCAAATTCAACATGTTACCTGAACCAGTGATTAACCAACCAAAGCCCTCTCTCCGGAACATTTCCATCTCCGTGAGTACCGACTAAACTCAAATAAAGTGGAGACGCGCTGTGCTATTAAGCATTTAGAGGGAGAGACGAACCTCCGATGGGGCTGAGGGTTCTAGAGCGGTGTTACCCTGTGACGGTGCAGCTCATGGAAAACTACCGGAGCAAAACAAACTCGGCCGGCCCAGCCGGCTGGACGCGGCCTGGTGCTAGATGCCTTATGAGGGTCTCACTTCCACATCACAACACCGCACTAAGCCTGAGAATAAACCTGCCTTCAAAACACAGAACACAGGATCAGTGGCATGTCAGGATTACAGAGGCCCCTCTTCAGCTCTCCGGGCCCATGTTCAACCATGAAACTAAATTCAAGACTGATCTGGCACATTTTGAAATATCCAGTCTAAACAAAATTCAGTATCTTCTGATTTGATTATTTTGGTGAGATTTAGTATGATTAACTGAATTAATCATGAAAAATTCAATAGAATTAAGCTGAATCAAACTGAATTCTGCTCAGTGATGTCTTCAGATGGATGCAAAATCATGACGCATTATGTCCCTTTTAATCGCCTGCACACTGCACACTCACTCACACCCGAGCACAGTCACCAGAGTTCTGATCAGAGTTCTAGCCACACCCACAGCACTCACCACACCTGCCACTCCCCTACTGGCTGAGCTTTAAGGCTCCTGTGCACCTGCTAGTGGGTGTCTGCTTTGTCAGTCATATTAAGACGTGCTCTAGTTCCCAGGTCGTCGAACCGGCTAGACCAGTTACGGACATGGTCAGTGTCAACCAAATCCAGCTTTCCTAAACCTTTATTGAATAACCACAGGTGTCTGCTGTTAATGATGCCTTTCATTTTGCATACAACGGTTCTTTTGAAGAAGAAAACAGAAATAAAACTACCATACCATATTTTACTTTTAAAACAGCAATGGAGCTGACCAAAGTGCTGTACGGTACATTAAAATTGCTGGCTGTATTAGGGAAAATCCAGAAAGGAAGCATCTTTAAGAAGCCACTGGCTGAACCTGGTTAACCCCATCATTTCACCACATTAAGGTGTGCTTTTGCATGCAGCAGAAACCCAGCCACAGAGCCCTGAGTCCCAGACCGTCAGTGCACCAAAACAAGAGACAGCCACTCTCCTCTCCCACCCACCTAAGGCATTAAAAACTCGATTAAGGTAATTAACCGAATCGCAATTTCCGTCTGTGCAGGTTTAAGGAGGCTTCTGATTGAGAGGGGTCGGTATCTTCATTCCTGGAGGCAGGCAGCTGACAGCCTCCCTCCCACCCTCTCACATACTCACTCACATGCAGATACACACACACAGACACACACACACATATCATAAAATGTGTATTTTATGTCTCCGCCTCCGTTTGACCACAGTTTAAACCTCCGCCCGGAAGATATTGCGAGCGTCTGGAGGTGGGCTGCCTGTCTGGATGAAACCGTAAGTTTATTTATTAGAAGGGCAGGTCACGCTTATACCTGTCATGGTGGAGAGTGACACCCCGGCCCTACGCCGCCTCCGTAAACTATCAGCAAGGCCGAGGCCCTGATATTTACAGCCCTAAGAGCAATTCCAGGTTAACAATAAGGCCCAAATGCTTCATTTTACGAGCGTCTATAATCCCGCCAGCGTGATTAAAATCTCTCCCCAACCGGCACTCCCCGTAACTCACGGTGTGAATCTTTGTGCTGACCTTATTTACCGTCTTGCCATCTTATTAGCACTTTCCGGTTGTTTATCTAGGTGCAGTCTCCTGCTGCCGCTGCTCCCTGAGGCTCGACACAGAAACCCATTCATGGAGTCGCCGCTAATTGACCAGGAGGAAACTTCCCCCAGATTTAGGCAGATTTACTTATCTTGACTTGTGGCTTCTACGGTGTTACAGCAATAAAAAGGGATGTTTACAAAGTGACTAAAATACACCAGAAATATATTATAAAAGATCCGTGTCTGCATCAAGCCTTGTTTAAATCCCCAACTCCACATATAGATGTCTTTAGGTCGGGTTTTGACTGTTTGTTCCTTAACGGCACTATTTTCATGAGGCTTGTTCACTACTGTAAGGTTGAAGGCGTCCTGAGGATTTACATAATATGTACCCTTAATTTAGAATGGAATCATTTCTGTCACCCAGAACACCCCCTTTAATAATGTTTAAATTGACAGCATGATTGACAGCTCTCACACATGCTACTTCCCAATTCTGAATCATTTATACCTGCGTCCATCAATGTGACACGTAATTTCACATTATGCTACAGTTTTCTTGCATTTATTTGTAAATTAAAATCCCAGGTACAGTTTTGACCTCACAACTGCGAACACCTCCCATTTAAAAACCGCTTCAGGCTATAAACCATTTTGGTTGGGTACTTTTTAAGTGACTATCCGAACTCTGCAGGTTTGACAGGTCAGATCAGACACAGCCTGGTGGGATCAATGGAATCCTTATCAGGTACCTGTAGTTGCACTGCAGTCCGGTCTCCAACTTCCTCTCACACAACAGCCCAGAGTGGCCAGGGCTCGGCTTCCAGAGCCGAATCGGCCCGCCTTTCTTTTCTAATCCCAAGGATATCTTTCAAATCCAGGCTTTACGAATCATTCTCTCCTGTCTCACATTCTCCCTGGCAGAATGATGAGAATAATAGCTCAATAAATCTTGTGTGGCACACAGGCGCACGCGGTAATCCCACGGCGATGACCCCGCCTGCACTGGCCGCCTGTCCCGCTCCGTTATTATCCGTGTCTGAGGTGGGCGAGTTTAGGACAGAGGGCTGTAAAGGAAGAATAATTGTGCTTCTCTGCTGGTCCCACTGTGCGCTTAAGTCCGCGGGCCACAGTCTCGCCTACTCTCGCCCTTTGGTTAAACTTTGATCTCATTAAAATAGCAGTAAGAGTCAGCCCGGGCGTGAGGAGCGGGGAGGGAAGTTGCCCAGAGGCCTCCGAATCGCGTTCTTCATTTGACCGCAGCCACATGGAGGAACAAACGTCCGTGGACGTGAAGAGTGCGCCTGTCAGCCTGCATCCTGCTGCGTGACGGGGACGAGCGGGTCACGGGGTGCCGGGGACAGTCGCAAGGGGACGTCAGTGGGTGGTCGTCTGGCCGAGGCGGTGGACGACTGCGCTGACAGATCCGCTGAGCTCGTGTTCGCGGACTCACCTGGAGGAGCACCGCAGTGCCATGAATATGCATGAGAGGAATGACTGTGACGCTGCCCCCTCCCACCACAGACACACGCCCTCAGCCAGCACAGCCGATTGGCCTCGGGGGGCCGCTCCTTAGAGGAAAATGAGCAAACGGGTCCGACAGCACCGAGAGTTTCTGTCCTCCATCTGCGCGTTCAGGCCCTGCGCGGCGCGTGAGAAGGGGAGCGGTGAGAGGGCCAGGCCGGTGAGAACATGCGAAAGCGTCACAGTAATTAGATGGAGAGCAAAGTCAGAGAGGGCAGAGAGTGAGGCAATTGGGAAGAACGGAAACAGAAGAAAAGGAAGACAGAGGCCGGGAAAAAAGGACACGATCAAAGAGCTTCAAAGAACCCATTTTGCTTGAGTGAGTCTGTGTGCATGAGCTGAATTGGAAAAGCTACACTGGCCCTGGTGAGTGGGCGTGGTGATCGGTGTGTACGTTCAACTTATGATGTCCAGGGGCTGGACATTACCTGGCAGGGTTCTGCCCTCAGGCAACAAATCACAATTTGTGCCCTCAAACAGTCCTGTCACAGCCAATACACCTCCAGCCCACCAGAGAGCACCAGACCAGACAGAGAGACGGCAACCCGGAAGAGGAAATGAGAGCGGGCAGCGTAGAGTATAAAAGTCAGGTAACTCCGAGGAGACGCTGCCCGCTCTTTGAGTTGAATCTATTCCCCAGAGACGCTAGCCTTTTTTTTCCCACGCCCAGCTGACTAGAATCCACGACCACGACCCTTGCCTGTCCCTGACCACGAGCCTTGCCTGCCCCCTTTATTACGAAGATCTACGGACGGATTCCACCTCGACACCACGACCTTCGCCTGCCACTGACACTGAGTTTGCCTGACCCTTGTAAGAAGACGATCTCCCCGCTACCCCCCACGAAGCCCTAGTTCTCTCCACGCCGCGCTGCGGCGCGTCCACGATTCCACTCCCGTTACCTCCGGCCTCCCTCTCCCCGACCAAACGCTTCCGGTCCTCCTCCCCAGCGCGTCCTATGTCTGCTCCCCGTGCGACGACTTGTCCCCTTGCTCCCAGCATGCCTGCAAATGCGTCCCCGAACTCCAGCAGTGACAGTAAGAGCGGGCCATCTCCTGACGCAGCAGGCATGTCCACCATGCAAGAGACGCTCGGTCAGCTGACCGCGTTCCTACAGCTGCAGCACATCGCAATCCAGGATCACCAAGACACGCAGCTCCAGCAACAACGCGCACTTCTCCAGGTCAGCTCCGCTCTCGCTGACCTGTCGGCACATGTCCACTCGCTGCAGTCCCAGCCCAGCTGTCCCGGTCCTGCAGTCCCCACTCCAGAGTCACGTATGTCCACCCTGGCGGGATTGGCCCCCCCGCCACTTTATGACGGTGATTCCAAGAGTTGTCGCGGATTTATCACGCAGTGCCGGCTGCTTCTCCGCCTCCAAGCCGCCCACCTCCCTGACGAAGAAACGGCGGTCGCGTATATAATTACGCGGCTGACCGGACGCGCGCTGGACTGGGTCACGCCGCTGGTAGAGCGACGCGACCCGATCTGTCTGTCTGTCCCCGCCTTCCTGGACCGCCTCCAGACCGTGTTTCAGGGAGAGACCGGGCGGCGCGCGTCGTCTTTGCGGCTCCTGTCGCTACGTCAGGGAAATCGGAGCGTAAGCGATTACGCGATTGAATTCCGAACCCTGGCGAGCGACAGTGGGTGGACTGACGCCGCGCTCCCCGCCGCGTTCTACCACGGCCTCCGGGAGGCGGTGAAAGACGACATGGTAAATCGCGATTGGGGAACCACGCTGAACAGTATAATCACGCTGGCCACGTCCATAGACAGACGTCACGCTGAGCGCGACCAAGAACGACGTAGCCACGCCCCTTTCCACTGTGCCCCCGCCGCGCGCCTGCATGACGCCCCTAGGGCTCCGCCCCCCCGTCGATCCTACGAACCCATGCAAATGAGCCGAGCCCGACCCCCACTCACTCCCCAGGAACGAAAGCGCCGAGAAGAGCAGAGACGCTGCTATTACTGCGGAGAACCTAACCACCTCAGCGCCGTCTGTCCCAACCGCCGAATAAAACCACACCCATCTGGAAAAAACCCATGCTTCCCTGAGGTCTGGAGTCCCCTGGCGAGGACCAGGGCCATTCCCAGAGCCACCACCCGCTGCTCACTTCCCATCATCGTCTGCTGGAATAAACCCAGACCCGGCCACCATCAGGGGCGAGCGCTGGTGGACTCCGGGGCGGCCATGAACTTGATCGACGTCGATCTGGCCACCCGACTCCAGCTCCCTGTCTCCCGGTGTGATCCCCCCCGTGCGGTTATGGGACTGGATGGCAGCCCGTTGGGCTCAGGCAGAATCCTTTTCCAAACCAAACCCCTTCTAATCTGCCTTGAGCCCAATCATGTGGAAACCGTGACATTCTACTTAACCACGACCCCCCATGACCCAATTGTGTTAGGATACCCATGGCTGACCACCCACGAGCCCCACATTGACTGGACCACAGGCACCATCAAACAGTGGGGACGCCAATGCATCCACCACCAACCCCGACAGGCCACGCCCCCGAACCGCTCTGGACCCACACATGTAGCAACGGTGAGACTCGGCCACGCCCCTCAACCCATGCCATGCTCCCTGCCTAGGACCAAGACCCCGGTCCAAGACTGCAAACCACGCCCGTTAGCTGAAACCACTCCCCTTAGAGACGATGTGACCCAAAAGCTGCCAGAGACCACACCTCGATCTCCACATGACACCACCTCCTCCTTACTGGGGGTCCCTGAGTGTTACCATGACCTTGCTGCGGTCTTTGACAAGGACAAGGCAGCAGAGCTGCCCCCCCATAGACCTTATGATCTGGCGATTGACCTGCTCCCTGGTGCCTTACCACCACGAGGCCGACTGTACTCGCTCTCACTTCCAGAGCGAAAGGCGATGGATGAGTACATCACGGCATCCCTGGCTAGCGGCATAATCCGTCCTTCCACCTCTCCAGCTGCTGCCCCGTTCTTTTTTGTGGGTAAGAAAGACGGGGGACTGCGGCCATGCATTGATTATCGGAAGCTGAACGCGATAACTAAAAAGAACCGGTACCCCCTCCCACTTCTGAACACCGCCTTTGAACTCCTGGCAGGGGCCACTGTCTTTACTAAGCTGGACCTCCGGAATGCATACCACCTCGTTCGGATCCGGGAAGGGGACGAGTGGAAGACGGGTTTTATCACGCCATCCGGACACTATGAGTATTTGGTAATGCCCTTTGGTCTCTCGAATAGCCCAGCCGCCTTCCAGGCGCTCGTTAATGACGTCCTCAGAGACATGTTGGATCAATTTGTGTTCGTCTACCTTGATGACATTCTAATTTACTCACCCAACCTCTCGACCCACATCTCCCACGTCAGAAAGGTCCTCCAGCGCCTTCTACAAAACCGTCTCTTTGTGAAATTGGAAAAGAGTACTTTTCACGCAGCGGAAATCTCCTTCCTGGGGTTCCAAATCAGCCCCCAAGGAATTGCTATGGATCCCATCAAGACAACCGCAGTCACGGACTGGCCTGTACCCACCACCATTCGTCAGCTACAACAGTTCCTCGGATTCGCCAACTTTTACCGTCGCTTCATCCGCAACTTCAGCAAGGTGGCACAACCCATGACCTCCCTCCTTAAAGGCCAACCAACCCGACTCCACTGGAACCCCCAAGCTCAGCAGGTATTCAGTAAACTCAAACAGCTATTCACCACGGCCCCCATCTTATTCCACCCAGACCCCCAACTCCCATTCGTCGTTGAAGTTGACGCGTCTAGTCTAGGAGTGGGGGCGGTACTATCGCAACGCAACCCCCTGGACCACAAATTGCACCCATGTGCCTTCTTCTCCCGAAGACTAAACCCGGCGGAGCGGAACTATGATGTCGGGAACAGGGAACTCCTGGCCATCAAACTGGCCCTGGAGGAGTGGCGCCATTGGCTGGAGGGGGCAGTCCACCCATTTTTGGTACTGACAGACCACAAAAATCTGGCGTACCTCCAAAACGCCCAACGCCTTAACCCACGGCAAGCACGGTGGGCCTTGTTCTTCACAAGGTTTGAATTCACCGTATCCTACATCCCCGGCACCAAGAATGCGAAGGCTGATGCCCTGTCCCGCCGCTACACCCCAGAGGCTGAGGACAATCCGTCCTCCCCTATCCTCTCCCAGCCGTTCCTACTGGCCCCCGTACGCTGGACCCTCATGCAAGAAGTGATTGCGGATCACACACACCACCCCCCACCTCGGACCACGCCTCCCAACCTCACCTACGTGTCACCCCCTCTCCGACCACGCGTCCTACAATGGGGGCATGACACTCCATTGGCCGGACACCCTGGACGTCAGCGCACCCTGGCCAACATTCAGCAGATGTTCTGGTGGCCAGGCCTGGCCTCAGATGTACAGGCATACGTTGCCGCTTGTAACACCTGCGCCTCACACAAGGCCGACACACAAAGACCCCAAGGCCTTCTCCTTCCCCTGCCTCGCCCCCATCGCCCATGGTCCCATGTCTCCATGGATTTCATCACGGGACTGCCACGATCAAGAGGGATGACCACCATTATGGTACTTGTGGACCGTTTTTCCAAGATGGGCCGGTTCATTGCCCTTCCAGGACTCCCAACAGCTGCGCGAACCGCCGACGTCGTCCTCCAAGAAGTGGTACGGCAGTTTGGACCCCCAGTAGACCTCCTCTCTGACCGCGGCCCCCAGTTCATCGCCAGATTCTGGCGTCACTTCTGGGGACAACTGGGGGTATCGGTCAGTCTGTCATCAGGGTACCATCCCCAGTCCAATGGCCAGACCGAGAGGGTCAACCAGGAGGTGGAGACCTACCTTCGCTGCTACTGCTCGGCCCGACCAACCTCCTGGTCCCAACACCTCCTCTTGGCGGAGCTCGCACGGAACCAGCACAGTTCCTCGGCCACAGAGCGCTCCCCCTTTGAGGTGGTCACTGGCCTCAGACCCACATGGTTCCCCACGCCCATGGTCGAGGGACCGGTGCTGGCGGTCAACAACCGACTCCGCCAGCTCCACACGGTCTGGTCCCAAGTTCACCGGGTCCTCAACTGCACCGCGGAGCGCATGAAACGACAGGCGGATCGCCGCCGTCGGCCGGCCATCATGTACCATCCCGGAGACAGAGTTTGGGTCTCCACCCGAGGCCTGCCTATGCCGTCCAGTCCGCGAAAACTAGGACCCCGCTTCATTGGACCCTTCAGAGTGACTCGACGCATCAACCCGGTTGCATATCAGGTGGCCATTCCACGCACTCTGCGTGTCAGCCCAGTCTTCCATGTCTCCCACCTCCGTAAGGCTCACTCATCCCCTCTGCAACCCCCCCCATCTCTGCCACCATCTCCGCGGCGCATCGACGGCTCTCTGACCTACACGGTCCGTCGCCTCCTGGACGTCCGGAGGCGGGGCCGCGGCCTAGAATATTTGGTGGACTGGGAAGGCTATGGACCAGCGGATCGGTCCTGGGTTCCCCGGCGGGATATCCTGGATCCAGCCCTTCTCCTGGATTTCCATGACCGCCACCCTGATTTGCCGGGCCCTTCAGGAGCCGGGCCTAGGAGGGGGGGCTCTGTCACAGCCAATACACCTCCAGCCCACCAGAGAGCACCAGACCAGACAGAGAGACGGCAACCCGGAAGAGGAAATGAGAGCGGGCAGCGTAGAGTATAAAAGTCAGGTAACTCCGAGGAGACGCTGCCCGCTCTTTGAGTTGAATCTATTCCCCAGAGACGCTAGCCTTTTTTTTTCCCACGCCCAGCTGACTAGAATCCACGACCACGACCCTTGCCTGTCCCTGACCACGAGCCTTGCCTGCCCCCTTTATTACGAAGATCTACGGACGGATTCCACCTCGACACCACGACCTTCGCCTGCCACTGACACTGAGTTTGCCTGACCCTTGTAAGAAGACGATCTCCCCGCTACCCCCCCACGAAGCCCTAGTTCTCTCCACGCCGCGCTGCGGCGCGTCCACGATTCCACTCCCGTTACCTCCGGCCTCCCTCTCCCCGACCAAACGCTTCCGGTCCTCCTCCCCAGCGCGTCCTATGTCTGCTCCCCGTGCGACGACTTGTCCCCTTGCTCCCAGCATGCCTGCAAATGCGTCCCCGAACTCCAGCAGTGACAAGTCCCTTTAATCATTTTTCAATAAAACTCCCCATTAAAAGTGACACGGTGTGTCGTTGACCAATGAAATGTCAGGTGGAAGTGGGTGTGAGCTATTAATGATATGTGCGTGAATATGAGAAGAAGCCTATTTAAATGACTAGAGACAAGCTTTGTTTTTATTTATATGCTATAACTACGGTTTTCTGCTTGATGATTCAGGGCCACACTGTACATTTAGACCACTTTTGTTTGGAAGACAACATGCTAATGAATAGAGACATGCTGAGCTGCATAATTATTGGCGAAATCAATGGTTGGTGCTGTATTACCCACTATTACTCCGTAATAATGGATGCCAGGTGGAAGGTCAGTTGCAGCAGTTAGGCTCATTCCTTATGACAGTGACAACGAGGGACATTTGTGTAGGTCCTCCTCATGCCAGTAGCTCATTAAAACACGGACACCTCAAGACCTCTGAAGGTGGTGCGTGGAAACACTGTTTCCAATACGTCCCGCAAGTTGTGAGTAGGGCTGGACGATCGGGACACGGGAGCTGGCACGTGCACGTGGCGGGCAACAGTAGTGTTTAGACCGAACACGACATGCGCCGCGCTTTGCTCTGGAGCCCATTATATTCTATGGCTTGTGTTGCGCAAGAGCGGTTGTCAGGGCCGAATCCGAACCACAAGCGCATGAGCAACGGTGGCGCAAACAGTGGTGGCCTAGCGGTTAAGGAAGCGGCCCCGTAATCAGAAGGTTGCTGGTTCAAATCCCGATCTCCCAAGGTGCCACTGAGGTGTCACTGAGCAAAGCACCATCCCCACACACTGCTCCCCGGGCGCCTGTCATGGCTGCCCACTGCTCACTCAGGGTGATGGGTTAAATGGACAAAATTCACTGTGTGCACCGTGTGCTGTGCTGCTGTGTATCACATGTGACAATCACTTCACTTTCACTTTCAGCAAAGTGCGCCACTTCTGCAGTCACTCAGCTACCGCACCACGGTAAAAAGTTGAAGTAGGTGGGTATCAGCCACATGGTTATCATAACGCACGATGTCTAGCAGGCACTGTTCGGTCTTCACCTTCGAAAACACACACACACACACACACACACACACACACACACACACACACACACACAAAGCAGGAATGGAGGAATCTGATATTATCATCGTCTGAAAGTCCAGAGATCTACAACACCACACTATTCTTTTACCAGGAGTTTAGAAAACCACGCCCTTTTTTTAGTAAGGGTATGCTTACTCTTTCTGAAACAGGGCCACTGTCTGAACCTGCTGCGCGTCCCTCTCAGACAGACAGAGCGTCATCTGTCCACGCTCTTCCCATTCCGCGGCATTCACCCGGTCCCGTTCTCCCCTCCCCATTGCTGCAGCTGCCTCTCTTCTGCCTGCATCCCCAACGCCCCATCCTCTCGCTCACTGACTGTCTCCAGCCAACCCTGGTATCATCCGATGGAGCGGAGTCTGGGGTGCAAAATCACGACATTGCGATTTATTCAAATAGCTTACATTTTTTTGCAAGATGGGAAATCCCAGGTCCATGGCATTTTGTGCTTTTGTCTTTCGTGAAGGACCCCCGCCTGTATCTTTGTCAAGCTGCGACGTCCCCCAAACAAGAGGTGTCAAAAGCCAGCAAATGGCTCGAGAGACAAGGCAGGGACATCAAAGGACAAATCCTGATTGGTCTGTGGAAACCTTTTTTGGAGTCAAATGTATAAAAGAATTTTCTCTTTTCTTCCCCCTCCATCGGGAGATGGAGGCTTCCTCCAACTCTGGGCTTGTTTCTCGAGGGCCAAGCTGCCGCTCTGCAGCTTGGTTGTAGGCTTTTCTCTCTCTTCCTCTATCCCTTTCTCCTTTCTTTTTTTTGGGGGTTTTTCTGTAACTTTGGTACCTTTTTTTACATGCAGTTACATGTAAATATTGTTATAGTAATCTACTTGTGTTAATAAATTAGAAATTGTTTATTCTTGAAACCTCTATTGTGCCACGCCTCTTTGATGCCAGGTAACGTCAGATGAGTGTATTTTAATACAGTGCCTTGCTTTTTAAATTTTTTAAATTGCCACACATAGAACATTATTTTTAAATCCATGGAGCATTTCCCCATTTCCCCATCCTGTACCAAACAAAGGACATATTCCTTCATGCATTAATGGATAAATGAAGATGGAGATGTTTGACCAAACATTTCAAGCTATTTGTTCTGAGCTGGCATGTGACTTTGGGAATGCCAAAGAGGCATGAAAAGGCAAGCTGTATTCCGACCACAGCACAGATGCCGGTGACTGCTGACAACTAATCAAAGAACATGTGATCTGGCCTGTCATGGGGTCGTTTGTGCATGCAGAAAGAGTTTGACGGGCCATAATCAGCTTTTCAACATTTCAAAATTCTTCTGACAGTCCATTCTGGTGTCAGAAAACTCAATATTAATCTCAGAGCACAACAAAAGCTAACTGCCGGTAATCTGCTGGATCACAGAAGTCGCAGACAGACTATAACAATTTTCAACAGGCATTGCAGCGGGCAGCCCCTCCCCTGGCTAGTATTGAGTACCATCCTTAGTACTCGGTATTGGTATCGGGTTTGAAACTTCACCTAATTTTAAGCTTACTTTTTAACTTTAACTTTAAGTTAGTCAAAAAATACTCTGTATTAACCATATAGTTAATATGATTAATATCGAGAGTCTCTCTTGTGGCTGGTGTCTCTTCCCTCCATCTGCTTCTCCCCATCTGAAGACACTGGACGTCAGGGCCAGAGCAATATTTAATTTATAGTCATTTTACAAACATTACAATATTTATAACAGGACAATGCCAATACACACTTTTTCCCAACAATATATAAGAATGTACCCTGTAGGGCTCTTACATTTACAACATTAATGAGACGCCCTTATCCAGAGAGAGACTTACAATCAGTAGTTACAGGGACAGTGCCCCCCTGGAGACACTCAGGGTCTTGCTCAGGGACACAATGGCAGTAAGTGGGGTTTGAACCTGTGACTTTCTGGTTCATAGGCGAGTGTGTTACTCTACCACCCCACACTACTGGCCCTCATTGTGCACCCCTTTGAAGGCCAAAAGGTAGAAATATGCAGCCTAAAGGTACAAATAAGTATTGACTCATGACCAGCCAACACAGTACATACAGTGTCAATTACGTGCTTTCTTTGTATTACTGTGTATGTTATACTACTAGTGTGTGTTGAACTGTTACTAAAGTATGTTTTATGAAATTCACAAAAAAGATGACCATGGAAACATTTATTATATCCTCACTCATTGGATAATTGTAATTAATGTGAATGATGAGTGGTGAAATATGCAAAAAGAAACAAGCTGATAAAAACGTTCTGTAGCATAGCTAATTGAGACCTGAATCAAGTAGATGTCAACAGTCCCGCACAAAAAGGAGATCAGTGGGACCAGCTCTCATTGTGCCAGTGGAGTGTGGTGCAGAATTCAAAACGTGAAACTCACTGTCCTGCATCCACAGGCCACAGGTACTCAGCATACATAAAGAGGGATGAATATGCAATGATGCCTTTCCAGAAAAGCCCTGAAGGTGTACATCAATCTTTCAAAGCAGCCGGAGGAGACGGGGCTCCGTCGCGGCGCATACTGAGAGGCAGGGCGAGCAGAGCAGTTGTGTGGCGGAGGCTGTCCTTTACTGAGCAGGTCGTCTTGTGCAAGTTGAAGCCCAAACAGGTTTAGTTAGGTCAGGCGAGGGTGACCCGGGGTTGGCTTGGGTTGCGTTAATTAAGCAAGATTGTGTTCCGCTGGGTTGAGTCACTTACCGCAGCCTCGTCCTCGTGACTCTCGCTGGCATCCTCGCTCTTGCGGTGGTTGTCAGATGATCGAGAGTCTCTCTTGTGGCTGGTGTCTGTTCCCTCCATCTGCTTCTCCCCATCTGAAGACAGAGGGACACTGGACGTCAGAGCCAGAGCAATATTTCATTTATGTCAGTGCTGGGCTGTGCGTCACAGTGCAAAGTAAAGAAATAAAACGACACAAATATAATTAATTAAAGAACAAGCACATAATTCTTACATGTAGTCTGTTGAAGTTACTCTACTACATGACATGAATTTGCAGAGCCCCACAATCTACTCCGGCAAAGTATGTATAAATGGGTCAGGTATCTAAAAAGAAGAAAAGGAGGCGGGGAATGCGGAGAAGGAGAAAGCGAGAGTGGGAGAGTGGGTTTACGCAGCAGTCAAGGCCGCAGAGCATTAGAACATCTCCTAGGTAGCAGGGAGAGAGCGGGCCGGGGCCACACAGCCATGGGATTAAGGGATTTGCTTCTAAAGACTCCCATTTATGAAATGAGGATAACGGTTGACCTGGCAGGAGACAGGCACTCACGGAGGACTTCTAACCTTGACAGATGGCAGCGGATTGACTATGGCGTCCCTCATCTCAGTAGTAATTGGAATGGCATTCTAGAATAAAGCATTCTAGCTCATTCTCTCAGATGAAGACTGATATTTTACAGAAGACAAAAAGAGGACACTTCCTGTAATGAGTCGACAGCATCTGCACTCTGAAGCTTCCAGAGAAAGTTTTGCATGTGAACTAACTGTTAGATTTAGCTGTAATGCACTAGCAACGTCTTTATATGCAACAGCAAGGATGGAACTGTGGTGTAACTACAATGCTACACTCGAGGCTGAGTGATGCTGTTCAATATGCAGTATATCAATTCAGCTGTTAATATGTATGTTGCTTTTGAATGAATGTTAACATCATAACAACTCTACAAAAGGTGGAGTACTGCAGGGAGATGTATTAGTCATCCTTAAGTATATATAGTGTATAGGTTGCAGATACAAACTGCACCTTCACCAGGGGCCAGTGGTGGCCTAGCGGTTAAGGAGGCGGCACCGTAATCAGAATGTTGTCGGTTCGAATCCCATTGCTCCCTTTCATGGCTGCCCACTGCTCACCAAGGGTGATGGTTAAAAGCAGTTTCCTTCGGGATTAATAAAGTTAAAAAAAAAAAAAAACCCTGCATTGAAACCTCCTGCTCCACATCTATAATGCTACGATGGCCTAGTCTTACATATTATGCATATTATTGTTTGTTGTCCTTTACATACATTATGTCTTGTTTTTAATCTCTATATTATGTAAATCTGTAAATAATCTCTTAATGAATTATGTATACTGAAACAGTTCCATCCATGATCTAGTGGCTTCAAAAGAAGCGACACAGAAATCAAGATCAAAACAGCATACTGCGGTGAATATGGCATTCCGATTGGATCAGTGGTCAGGTGATCATCAAGTTCAGCTAGTTTAGTACTCGTCAATTCTTTGTGCCCTGGAGCACCACAGTGTTGTAACAGAAATCAAAAGTGAATGCAAATGAATACAGGCCTACATTTCACACACTTCAGTATAAATGTGCAAGTTGTGCTCTACAGAGTCAAACCCTGGCAAACACACTCTTACACACACCCCAGTCTCAGATGGGTGGTTTTGAAGGGACTGGGTGAGATGCTGGTGATTAAATCCTTGCCTACAGCAAATGTGGTCATAAAACATAATGAGATGGTCTGCTTTTGTCCATTTGTCTGCTAAAGCGTGGGTCTGCTGGGTTTATGGGTGGGCCGTGGGGTCTGCAGAGCAGGGGAGTACAGTAGCTCTTTCCCGAGCTGGTCTGCATGAACGTGTACACTCCATGAGCGCATTTCCACCAGTGTGCCAAAAGCAGCCCCCATTTTCCCACTGGCCAATGAGATAAGCCCATCCTTCTTTTTCCACGCGTGGCTATCACATCTAAAGCTGTCTGATGTGCCTGGCAGCCTCGGCTGAGGTCAGAGAGTAAGTCCAAGAGAGGGTGAGCGGTTTCTTTGTGAATTTCCAATTGCGGTTGGATTTAGTGACACGGGTTAATTAGTCGTTTGTTCGTCGGTCCAAACCCCAAACGGTTATGAAATCAAGGCTCTGTTCCAGCCACAACTCAGGCAGCATCCGGAAAAATGGGTAGAATTCCACAGTTCACAAAAATAGCAGGAATATTAGCCGGCCGCCTTGACAATGGCTGACAATGTAGACGGGATAACAGGTGCGAGACCTGCTGTTTCCTACTTTAACACCTCAGTGGGTGTTCTGTTGCCGCTCCGGTGTGTTAAACAACATGCCCAAGGTACAGGTGACAAATTAACAGGACAGAAGGAAGAAACATATCATCATGGGATGAAGTTTGCCACTCACCGTCACTTTTGAAAAGTCTTACTGTGACAAACAAGGGTGAGTGCGATTTGTTGTGAGGACCCAAAAATTCATAGAAAAAATCTACCAAAAGCAGCACTTCACCACTCATTTAATCCATTTTCCCTTAATTTGTCACAAATCTGTAGCTAATTTAGCGAAGTAATCCATCACTCTGTAAAGAAGTCCATCTGGGTACCAAAATGTCATTTGATCAGCAGTCATATTACATGCCACTCCAGCCCCCAAAGCCTCTAGACCAAACTTCTCCCATCACTTCTCCCATCACACTCCTCTAGAGTCCCTCACACAGGGGTCAACCTAAGCTAAGGGGTCCCACAAATGGCTCCCATACCGGGCAATTAACAAATGACTGGAAATAAACACCCACAGCCACACACCCATGCACAAAGAACCAAGGTCCAGATACATGAATAAAGTCAAGACACGTGATCTCCTCCAAGGCCCTGAAGCCCATGTAAATCCTGAATTTTAAATATGCACGTGATACTGGAAAATGTGACTTTTATCTGCACTGAAAAACCGAAGATTTCCAGTCCATGCTCACAAAACAAAAATGAATGACCCCAGAGCTGAGTTCCAGTTACCGACCCCAGCTCTTATAATGAAGTGGTCAAGAGCCTCCATTAAACAGCAATTAAGGGTTAACATACACGGGCAGAAAATCCCATTCTGTCGTGTCATGTGAGATATGGTGAGGAGCTTGAATCTTAATAAGTGTCACAGGAACATTAACTTATCCTCCCACCACATACAAAAACGTCCAGTGTCCTAGCTTGTGGTTGGGACTGAAGAAGCTGCTGCATTAGAATGGCACATGGCAGTAATTATCATTATATCATGTGGGTAAAATGGGCAACCTGGGAAAAAATCTACATTTCTGATAAATAAAATGATAAAAACATTTTTAAATAGATGATTTGATAAAAAATAAATGTGATGTTTCTATGGTTATGATTAGGCAGTGATGATAGCCATGTAAAAGTATGTTTAATATAAGTAAACATTTCTGGCAAATGTTCCATTTTATCACAAAAAAAGACTAATTATCATTATCACCGACATTTTGGGATATTGACCAGCCCTGCTGCGGTATAAATGGGCAATATGCTCAAGCCAGGCTGCGATATTGGCCAAGCAAATGCTTTCACACCAAATTTAACCAGCCGAGTTTACATTACTCATAACTCACACTTGTAATCCTGCCTCTGCGCCCAGTGACAATGGCACAGCGTGGCACCTCATTTTGCGGAGGCATACACAGTTTTTTTTGTTTTTTTCCTTCCTTCACGCTTAATTGTTTTGTGCCGTCGTCAGACAGAACGTTGAGCGCATTTTTAAGATTTTATGGGGAACCGGAAATGGAGGTTTGGCAAATCTTCAATAATTTCATGTTATTACTGTATTTGTATTTTTATGTTTAAGAATGTTCTGCTAAGCTAGAATCTGCATAATTAGATTCCAAAATTGAGTTATTTTATTGAGATATTTTAGACTGGTTCTCCTTACACTGGTCTCTACTGATGGAACAATAGCAGCAGATGGATGTCGCTTCTTGGACTGCAGAATTTAACATGCATACTTGAATATGAATCAAGCTGCAATATTATATCAGTAATGGATAGTACTGTGCAACACCGTGCAACTTTTAAAAGACCTAACATGCTCCCTGCTCTGCATTACTCGTGAAGGACCTTATGACATTCCATGTTTCCTCTGTTTCTCTCTCTCAGCGGCCCCTCTGTCAAACGTTCGGAACATCCAGAGCAGGTCGTGCCATCCTGCGATTCACGCCCTAACAACCGGCAATAAACCTTGAATTACAGGCCCAGCCCAAACCGCAGAAAAGGATGGCAAAGCCATGAATTCTGCTTATGAGGCAAAAGAATGAGCTATTTTTCCTGGCCATTTTTAGAAATAAACTCCATCTTATGCAATAATGAACACACTGCGGCTGCAGATGCTGGAACAGACAGCGTGGCGGAGTCACACCGGCACGCGGCAGCTACACTCGTCCAACAGAGAGCCACAGGTGTCAGAGCCCAGGGAGACAACGCTGCCTCTGAATTATTCACGCCACTCCTTTTCCTGCATTTAAACGAAAAAAGAAAAGAAAAAAAAGCATTACATAAGAAGGAGGAGGGCAATGAAATATACATTCGCGGAGAAACAAGTCGTGTTCGTGTTCGATTCCGGAAATGCCACCACAGGGTCACCACAGGGTCTAACTACAAAAGGCACGGCAGCAGTCAACCCCACAAACTTGTGTTCTTCAAACCCATTTTGCAGGGTGGCAGGGTGCTATCAGTGAATACTGTTTCCATCAAGGTCAGAAACAGTGTTAAGGTTGGAGGAACGTGTTTCATCCACATGAATACACGGTTTCGAACCAGAATACTGTATCCCCAGAACCAGTGTTATTCACATCATATTATGGATGATCAGTGTAGAACAGATTTATATTGAGCTTTACAGAGACTTTACAGGAAGCTCCTGATGTGCACAATCTACCTGGATGATGTAGTGGTGGCCATTTTGCACCAATAGACTAAACGCACACAGAACGTATGAGGCGGAGAGGGTGCTGTTGACATTTTGGATTATTACGAGGCTGGTTTCCAGGGAGGCCCCTTCTGTTTTTGAAAAGACTCACAGGAATATTTTTGCAGCACAGCAGTGTCCCAGTCATTGTCACAGGGCAGTGCAAACCAACAGCAAGCTGCAAGCTAAACATCCAAAGAGACTCTGCATCCAAGTACTGTCCAGGCCCAAGCATTGCTGGCTTGACTAGTCTTTTTAATTAGTTAAAAATCACAGATCATCCAGGGATTTTTCTACTTGGGTATTTCAGCATGCTTCGGGTCACATGGTACAAAGTCTGCTGTCATTGGTTGCATTGAATAAGCAATATGGGGATGCTGCCAGATGAGACGTGAAACTGTAATTTTTATATGATTATCACTTGGTCCCACAGGTCCCAGAACAGAGCCCCACACAGGCAAGAGCAAGGCCCCAAACAGTTATAATTATTTTGATCAGATGTTGGAATGAAATAGCAACCATGGGCACATTAAACGTGGTGGAAATGTAATGCTGTAAAAATATTTGATTGCCTTCCCCCGCTTAATCATGGTGTTTTGCTGGACAGACGCCAGAAAGGCAGTAAACAAAATGGAAGCGCTTTATATGTGTCGGATGCGCCTCCCTGCAGCGGCGCCTTTTTTTTTTTTTTTTTTTTTAATTGCACACATCAGTGGAGTTTATTTGCTCTAATTAGCCATTAAAGTTTACCGTGGGGCCGAAGTTGCGGGCTGTGCAGCTCAGAGCAATTATCTCCGACATGATGGAGGGACTGGCACTGACGAGGGTCTGAAGATGGGGTTCGCGGAGGCAGGAAGTGAAGGGAGAAAGAAGAAGATTATGATTTGGTGCAATTTTGTACAGCTCCTTTGACAGTGGCCGCTGTCACAAAGCGGCTTTACAGAGTTTGGGCCTGAAACCCCCAAAAGGGCCAATGGGGACAGTGGCATGGAATTGTGCATTATACTAGTTTTCTGGCCAATTTCAAAACATGCTTATCCATGGTAGGCTCATGGTTGAGCTAGAACAATCGTAGAATGGTTTGCAGGGACAGAGAAGTGGTCCTTCAAAGGACACATATGCACTAGGGCTAAAGTAGCCTAACCAGCATCTAATCAGGAAGACCGTGTAGGAGAACCTGGCCCCGTCTATGGGCCACATTTTCCCAACGCTGTATAAAACGTAGTGCATGGCCAGTGTTCGGTAAGGCGTTTGGAAACAAGTGACTGCTTGCTTGTTATCTGTGTCTTGGAGAAAAGGAATCAACTGCGTAGCCGGTCCTTTAGGTTGATATGCAGTTACTTCTGACTCCCAGAAGGCGAACTAATGAACAACCGATGTGTAAAAAAGTTGGGGCAGAGGTATGAGGGTTTTTCATAAATGTTGGCTCATTCTGGACTATCTAAACATCTCACCACCACGACGTAGCATGGTGTCCTTGGTGTCCACAGGGCAAGTCGGTGGATACAAGCAGCATTTTTCTTTTGGTGTTAAACACTGAAATTGGTCCCACAGACCCAAACGCCACACAAGGGTTAAACCGATCCGTGCGCTGCATCACGTCTAATCGCAACCCCCACATACATCCAAGCTTTACATAACATGCAGAGCACAGATTTGTGAAGATATGCAGAGATTTCAACTAAAGTTTAATCACACATGCAAAGATAAGCTGTATTATTCTGTGCATAAATCACAGGCACTCTCATTCCGCTAAAAGGAGTGGCAAATAAATGTGTGCAGTCATGTGGTCCCTGAACCCAGGGAGAGAGGCTTTTAAGGGAATGGATTAAATTAAATTAATTGAATATAAGCAGATCAAGCGAGGAAACTCGATTAAACCATGATTAGCAGCGAGCGGACAGCACCTCTGCAGCGTTTGTGCCTGTTCCGAGGTGGCTGGGCTGGAAATGATGCACCGACCCACCACCACCACCCCCACGCCGCACCTGAGAGCGGCTGGTACGGCCTCCCCGTCGCCCGTCTGGCCAGAGCGTACACAACGGAGGCCTGCTCGGACCCGTCGCCGCGGCAACCCTGACCCGCCGAAGGAAAACGTTTCCATCACGCGCAATAAAAAGAGAGGTGCACTGAAGGCCCCCCCCACACACACACACACACACACACAGGGACCCACCCCTGGGACACGGAGCTCTGGGGCCAACAGGTTGCGGCCGCCGATGAATGCGGACCTTGTTAAGTGGAAGGACGAGGGCTGAACTCCGAGCCAAGCGAGAGGACGCCAACAGGCCCGCGGCAGCACAAAGGAGGCCATTTACCCGGACTTTGGGCCGACACGGGTGACAGCCCCCCAAAACACACACACACACACACACACTCCCGAGCTCCAGTTGTGTCCTACTAACTAGTTCAGAATCATTCTGGGAGCAGGAGCCTCGGAATCACAATAGCGGGAGATGCGAGGCAGCAAGACGGACTGCAGGCTACACACTACAGTGTAAATAAGACAGAGGAAAAAGGGGCAGAGTTCAAATATACAAAAAGAAAGAGGGACTGACGGGGACCCGACAGTGAAGGTTGTGTAGTGAAGGTTAATTATGGCCATTCTTAAATCAAGCACCCACCCCAGAGCGAGTGGGCGCTGGTCCCTTTAATTAGAGATGAGGGAGGGAAACAGCACCGGGGCTTCGCGGCTGCATCAAGCGGTTGGAGCAGGGGGACGCGAAGGTGCCGCATAATCCCAGACGGAAAAACAGAGCACCAACAACGGCGAGCAAACCCAGGACCCGCATCGGCAATAAAACAGTTTCCGCGACCCCATTATTCTCCAAGTCGGATCCAAACAGAGATTACCGCCGCGTTGTCTATGCAAATTCGGGGCTCCCTCCGGAAGGTTCTCCATTCTGCTCTGCGCTGATCCCCACCCAAAACAGTCCAATTTTGCCGCTCGTCTTCGGTTTGACGGGCCAATTCCCCTCGCCCGAGACACGTTCCAGCGTATTTTTTTCGCCAAAACAATTTGCTTCGCCAAACCCGACAGTTAGTTATGCTGGGCAGCCGGGAAGTAAAGCGTCCAGGGGAAGCGGACACTTGAAAGCCGGAGGCTGTTTTATTTACTGGAATGCATTTCAAAAACGAGCAGCAAATCTCGAGCTGGTCTGCAACGCCCTTAAATCTCATAAAACGTGCCGAACACAACATTTCTTGTAGAGGCACGCACCGTCGAATGGGATACCACAATAAATCCAGTAAAACAACATGTGACGCGTAATCCAGCACAAAAGATGTTACCTTAGAGTGGATTATTGTAAAAAAAATAAATAAAATCCTCACATCGTTTTTTTATGCATCATCGAATCCCAAGCTTGTGGTTCTATGGTTACGTGTTAGTACGGTAAGAACCATTTTCGACCATGGTAGAAAATCTCCTAGTTTGTAATACTGCATGTTTATTGCTAGACAACGCTTACGCTGTTGGGTGTTGCGTGCTGTTCGTATTGAAAGGACATGCTGCGGAAGGAGGGCGAGGGAGAGGTGACATTGCGGAAAGACTGTCACCGACTTCCCCCCGTGGCGTCGTTTGGTGAGAGTAATTAGCGTTTGATTACAGCACCCTTTAGAATCAGCACCCGGTCATTACCGCGCCCACGTCTCTGATTACGATCCCTCCGAGTGGCGATGGCGCTGCTGCTGAGCGGATCAGAAGCGCGTGGGCAGAGGCCGGACGGGGGACGGAAGCCACTTTGGAGGTCGCGCTAGAGGATCCGGAGGGTGGGGCACATGTCCGGAAGCAGGGAGACCGGTGCAATCACCAATGAACAATCTGGTGGTTTTTACATGTACATTTGCATGTACTTTATCTCTCACCCTCTGTAACACGCACACACACACACACACACACACACATACACACAGGTGTGTGTGCTGCTACCCAAGCTCCTGTTCTCTAGAGGCCCTCTCGCCACCTGTAGACAGCAGCTGTCATGGCAGAATCCGAAGTTCGGCTCTAAACGAGACTCTGTCCTCCCTGCAGTCACAAAGCCAAGGCTTTTCTGAAGTGCTCTGTCTCTCCCACACACACATACACACACACACACACACACACACACACAAATGGGATCTGCTCACAGATAGTCTCTCGTTCCCCGACTCTCCGTGCTTCTCCCTCTTTGTCTGCAAATTTCTCCCACAACAGAGCCTCTAAAAACCACGCCGGCATAAATATTTATCACCGGCATGCCAGTTTGGGGCTCATGGTGAGCGCGACAGAAACAGGTACGAGGAACAAGTGAAGAATGGAAAAAAAAAAAAAAAAGAGCTCAGCCACTCAAGCCACGGCGAGATTTTTGGTGGAGTTGCGCCACAAGCTGATTAAAGCAATTTGAGGAGCAGGATTTCTTCGCTGAGGATGCAGCGACAGCATATGCCGCTCTCGGTGTGCCAACCGCAGCCCCCTACACATGTCCCGCTGTGTAGAAACCCTCAACACTCCAACAGACGCCTTAAAGCCGGCTACCGCTGCCGGAGGCTTAGCTTTCACGGCAGAGTAAAAAGCGTGACTAAAAAAAAAACAAAAAAAAAAAACGCAATATTAGTCCGTTACCCCTGGCAACACGGCCACAGCCATGGCCAGCCTCCTGGCCTCCCACCCAAAAAAGTCTCCATGAAGCCGTTGTGTACGACATGCACCCGTTCCATTCTCTCTCCCTCCTGTTTCTCATTGCCATCGATGTAAAAACCACGAGCTCGGATCCACCAGGTCGCTCCGCTCCACTCGCGGGTTTATTCATTTTTATTTTTTGGGCCGCAATGAACGCTGCCAGTGCAGCCATGCAGCGCGCACCTCAGCAGGGTATTAGGGTATATTAAATATTTATACAGAACAGTTCTTCAAATACGCTTTGCGCCTTACAGTGCCGATAAAATGTGAGCGGAATCTTAATGTCTGCAGCTCCTTTAATGGGCCGCAAAAAACACACCTGTTACCTGAAATCGCTGCTCATCATCATCTCATGTATTCAACTTCAAAATGGGAAAAGGACCCATTTTGTTCCATGATTCCTCCGGACAAAATATTTTGGAACATGCTTGAAGTTGACAGCAAAAAAATTACAAGGAAGGAAGGGAGACAAGAGAGGCAATAAAGGACAGCTGATTTCCGTTTTTCGTACGGACAATCCCCCGGACTAAATTACTACGCAATCAACCTAAACAACCGGCAGCAGGCGGCGCCTGGAAAAAACATAAAGCCGGATGCAATCAGCAGACAAAGGGGTCTTCTGGGAAGAGTCGAGCCTCGCCCTTAGACTCGGTTCGGAAGGCCTGATTGGACCCAACAGATAGTCAAGTGTTAACGTTGTAGCGTGCTGACGTTCGAAAACGGGACGGTTCATCAACAAGCTGCACGCCTCGATTTAAACCAGGAGCGGTCTGAGAGCTGACGTTTGATATGGACGTCCTGCAGAAGGATTGTGCCCTCTTTATTGCGATGATACTACAACATTGATAATCGCCACAACCCATGGTAGTGGAATGGAATGGAACAGCAGTCGCCGTTCCGAAGCCTCCAAAGCTGCATTAACAGTAAAGGATCAAAAACCACTGAACTGCATTTCAATATATTTATTAGTCATATCTCAAATGGAATAATTTGATACCATTGATACATTGCACTGTTCTACAGGAGGCAAAGCAGAATAGGTTGAGAATTACTGGAGCTGAGTGAAGGGAACAGATGATGTTGAATAATATCAATCATGAATAATATCAGAGGTGAATAATATCAATCATGCAAATGGTTCTTTTCAAAATCCTCTTTTTTTCCATATCTATACAGCAATTTTCAGAAGAGGACCATTAGAGGAAAGAGGGAAAAAAAGAGGCATTTGTCATCTATGTCAGAACTTGTAAAACCCATACAAAGGATGCAAGGCCGTAGCTATTTGTAGCCATTTAGACATTTGTTGTTTATATTTTTCAGCAATACTTTTTTCAACCGTAGTGCACAGAGAGGGAAGGAGGAATGAATTTCTAGGCCACTCAAGTGATTGTCTTGCAACAGATTGTGTCCTTGATGCCACTATAGCCAACTATAGACATTATGACTATAGTTGTACAGTGTGTGTGTGTGTGTGTGTGCAAAAAGATAAAGAATTTTAAAAAGGGAGAGATATCCTAATCCTAATCATAAAATTAACCAAGGACACATACATTATGTGGCATATTTTCATGTCATGCTTTAGGGATGTTTTGAAAGTAAGAGTCAATAGTTCGTCAATTACAGTTTTTGACAATAGCAACTGATAATGTATCTACATGGTTGGTTTGGTGGCGGACAAGGTCCCAGGGTGGCAGGGATGCTGGGAGATAGTGTAAAATATTGTCTAAATCAGAGTTCATGTTTGTGATGTCTGTAAACGAAGAGGAAAGGAGGAGCAAGTGAGAACGCAGAACTGAGGGCTCACTGTTGCCATGTTGGGTAAGAATTTGTGCTAATTCAGGAACGTTTTTGATAACAGAAACTGAGGAACACCATTTCTAATTAAAGTATGTTAAGTATTATTGGCAGTTATGTATTTATCAGGTACTTTCAGAAGAAAGGACAATTGTGGGCTGACACAATCACTTATCTGGCAACATTGTGCTTGTGCAACTTGTGACATATTGACAGAAGGGTGTTTAAATCAGATTGAATCAGGAATTCGGGTGCATGAGAGCTGTCAATAATCCTTCTTTATCCAGGAGACAAAAAAAATGATATTCAATAAAAAGTGCTGGGTGTGTAGTTATTTCATTCTGTCAAACGTTTGATATCTCTTTAATTCTTCAAATCCCTCAGACTATTAGTGATGTCCATATGCAAACAGGATTTGTATTTTTATTTA
The DNA here is from genome assembly GCF_900700375.1 of Denticeps clupeoides. Lineage (NCBI taxonomy): Eukaryota > Metazoa > Chordata > Actinopteri > Clupeiformes > Denticipitidae > Denticeps > Denticeps clupeoides. Next base: position 7,786,454 of record NC_041723.1, on the reverse strand, counting down.
AGTATGTTCAGCGTATATGAGCATAATTTTCAGGCAACATCTGACACCCACCAAAACCACCTCAACACTAGTCAACACTATGAAATGCTGACATTTGAGTGCATTAGACTGAGCTTGAAGATTATGCCTGATTAGACACATTATTCTCGATTAAGTCATTTTGAGCCAAGATTTACCTTTTTATCTTTTTATTGCTTTTGAGTTTATTTCTGGTTCACACTGTTATAAGAAACTGACAGCAATGTTTTTAAACCCTAGAGATTTCAGAGTGAAAATGCAACACAGTTACATGAGCTCTTGCTTAAAAATCTTCATACAATATATAAAGCATTTATATAACATGTTCCTCATAGAGTGCAACCACATATGGGCCCTATCCTACACTGCATTGTTCTTCAAACGTTGCAGCCAGGTCACCAAAAGCCACCCACATTACTTCAAAGAAAATGACAACAATAAAAGAGCTTGTACACAAAAGCGTCAAAAAAAAAAAAACAGCCAAAAAGGCAAACAAGAGCATCTTATCTCTCGTCATTCATTCGCCTCCCTTCCAACTGAATTCTCTATTATACCTCTTATGGTGCCGCCTCCCATTACTGTTCACAGTGTGGCCGAAACAAAGGGAAGGGTAAAATGGAAAGTGACTGAAATGATAAGCTGGAGAGAAGAGCCATTCCTTTCATCATTTTGCCTGCCAGTGCAGGAAGAAGTAGAGGTTCATTTGAACTGGTGTCTCTGCACCTTCAAGAGCATTTTTCAAGACAGAGTGTAGTATCTGAGGTCTGAGGGCTCTGAATAAAGATAAGAGCCATGGTGAACATGACCTTTGAAAGACACCGTACCTAACAGCAAGCTGGGATGCACTAGTTCCCACCGCTGAAGCAGGAAGAGCGGTCTGTGTATCACTCAATCTGGTAGGCAAAGCGTTCTTCATGCACGAGGACCAGCAAAGTTTCACTCTGACTGTGACATTAACAAAGATAAGAGCTTCTGATGGTGCTCCACTAGCACAGTTTCTCCATTTTGCCTTTACAATAAGAGAAAAGGATGTCAATGTATTGTGTTAAGAGACAATAGCTGTTAGAACACTAAAAAATTAAAACACTATCTCAATGAAAAAAAAAAAGTAAGTAATCTTTCACACCATACAGGTAATGTTAAAATACCAAACAAACCCGCTGTAAGTAGCATTATAGAAAAAAAAAAAAAAAAAAAACATGAGCATGCATTAGACAGATTAATTTAAAAGAGCAAACATTTTTTAATTACTAGAATGGGGAAAAAAAAACATTAAACCAATGACAGCTTTGGTACTGTCAGTGTACCAGACCTGTGCAAGCTGCCCAATCTGGGCATAAAATCAAGGCATTGAGTCGTCGGTAAAGATGTCTTACTAACAAATGCTAATGCCTCAATGTCTGTCTTGTTTATTTAAAAATTAGAAGCCTTGCAGCGTGCATAATTTGCAACCCATATCCAGCATGCAGTGAAAAAGTGAACACTGGCTAAACCTAAAAAAATCTAATATTTTAGCATTGTTGTAACCTGATCTAACCTGGTTTATTTACATTACGTCAATGTTATTATGGTGCAGTGGTGGCCTAGCAGTTAAGGAAGCGGCCCCCGTAATCAGAAGGTTGCCGGTTCGAATCCCGATCCGCCACTGAACAAAACACCCCCCGGGCACCTGTCATGCTGCCCACTGCTCACCAAGTGTGATGGTTAAAAGCAGAGGACACATTTCGTTGTGTGCACCGTGTGCTGTGCTGTGCTGCAGTGTTTTACAATGACGATCACTCAACTTTCACTTAAAATATTATTTATTTATTTTTTTTCAGAGTCTGCTGATGGAATTGATTTGTTGGTTAACTAATAAGAACCTGTGAAAAATGAGTAAAAGGCAAAGGCACATAGGAACACTATGTTCATTGCTAAAAATGTCCCTAAAAGAGGAAGAAATGGAGTCTATACATGGTCTCTGAGAGTGGGGCAGGGGGCACATGTGTCACGGCTGGTAGGTGATGTGACTTTGAGAACACTCACAGCAATGCCCGATGGTGCTTTCGGCAAGTCCTGGTACACCAGCGTGGTGCATGTCGCAGGGGCGGACTGCTTGTGGAGATCTGTGGGCTGTGGCATTCTCGCTTCACACTGGCTCTCTGGAAACGCTGGAGCAGACTGAGATGCTCGCTCTGAGCGATGCTCCCCGTCTGACTCATAAACGAACACAGCCCCGCAAACACAGAATCTCAGCTAATTACAATATTCTCAGAGATGCGCTGAGATAAAAGCTCAGACAGAGAAAGGGTTGGCCCAAAGAGTGCAGTCTAGACACTGTAAGCCTTGACCTCACTGGACTGTGGTGCTTATCCATTAGGATGCAAACCCCAGGCAGGGAAAATTTCCCTTGCAAATTAATCAGACAGAAAAATAAAAACTCAAGCTGTTCCAACTTAAGGAGCCCATCACATCATGCATCAGCGCTTGGCATGGGTACCCGCTTGCGTAATGAAACAGCACCTTTAAATACGTTAAGGTCTTTGATCTTGGCTTTCATTCAAGGGCCCATTATGATTTCCATTATAGGCAACTGCAGCCAGCCATCCTCAAATCATGGCATTATCAAAAGCCTATGATAGCAGATAAAGAGAGTCAGTGTGTTTGTGCTGAAGAGAGTCTGTACAGTAAGGCTGTATCAGGAAAGATTACCTTCTTATAGGGCTGACAAACAAAAAATTTAACCAAATTTTTTTTGCAATGAAATATACGTGATTATTTGTGATTGGTTTTCTTAGTAAGAAAAACTTAGTAAGTAAGTTTTCTTTAATGCAACTATGACAGAGAAAAAAGTGGGAAAGAGGCTCAGACAGGGAGTGACAGGGAAGTGATCTGGTCAGTTTTTCCAAATTGAATATCAAGCAGACTAAGACTGAATGGAAATAAAACACAGTAAATGTATAATATAAATGTCCTGATTTGGCACTAACACTCCTTCACGGCCTCCATCTTTGTGTACAGATTGTCTCTGGCTTGGATGAATGTCACATCCGTGTCATAGAGGAAGTAAACGCAGCTGTGTTCATTGCATTAACCTGAACATGTACTTGGATTCAGTGCACCGACAGCCCTACTTTCTTCTATAGTTTCTCATCAGCAAGCCCCCAAATTCACTTCTGCTTCCAGAATTTCAGTGGTTCACTGTCATATCACTAGCCAACCAATTCAATACTGAAAGATGATCAACATGACTTAATCCAATATTATGTTTCAATTTACAATAAATACAACCGGCGTATGAAGTAATTGTGCTTGCACACAAGCTTCAGAGTCACTCAGCGTTCTCAAAGCTCCTGCAGAATCCGTTCAACATGGATAAATGGAGTCCATCCTCTGACAGTTAGCTCCCCTTCAGTATCTTCTGAATTTGAGTACATTTCAGTGCCAACTTCCTATTAACTTTTAAAGCAGAGTAAGAGGACCGTTTCTTTAGCCGTAATCCAATTAGTATTAAAATTGCATTAAAGATAAGTTACATTTGTGCTGCAGAGTTTCTTCAGACACAGAATAGAGTTATCATCGGTGTCCACACTCTTGTCATTACATAAGACCAATTTTTTTGCTGTGTCCTCCGAGATCGCTCTCCCCTCTTGCCCCTGTCAGTGCATCAACAAGCAGTGCGAAGCACTGACACGCTTGCATGTTCCGGCGTGCCTGTGCATCTGACTGTGGTGACTGTAGTTCACGCCAATGCTGAAAGGAGTTTGCCCCAATGCAGCACTAATGTAGCTGCACCTCAGCCTGGTAGGTTACAGGGTAAAGAATGAGAATTCCACTTTAATTGCAGACTAATTAATGAGCCCTTTAATTGGAACAACTGTATTTTAGCATACGTGACCTAGACACTCCCCCAAATCATGCCCCACATGCTTTTTTTTATTTCATTCAACCTCACACTGCTTACACTCTGCCACATTCCCAATATTATTTACCACTGGTGGAAAGAAACGGACCGGCAAACGGAAAGTTGCCGGTTCGAATCCCAAGGAGCATTGTCAGGTTAAGCACATTTCTAAGCAATATGGTCATACTTCCTGTAGAATAAGCATAAAAAAATAAGGAAAAATGACACTACACTGTAGCGTAGTGTACAGCTCAGAATAATAGATTTGTAGACTGCTTATTTATACAAGGCTTGCTCCTGACTGCTGTGAGGACTTGTAAAAAAACACTTATGCAGTCCATTCATGGTGGCTATTTTAGACTACAATACGAGTACAAACAGCTCCCATGATGCTGTGCTGCTATCTTGAAATATATCACTAACATAAAAGAGAGAAGATTGGTGTTATCTCAAGCATACTTTTCAAATCGATCTATGGTGGCCACATTATGAAACGCTTAAAAGCGGAGGTCACTGAGGCAATGAGCTCATGCTGTGCTGTGCGCTGGCTGGTCAATCTCCTTCAATCATGCAGGTGTCACTGATGTCAATGTGAAACATATGAACCAGCCTTTCAATCAAGGAGCTCTTCTGGCAAAAGCTCTTCTGACTGCAAGAAAAACTGAACTGAGCTCCAGATTAGTGAAGCCACACAAGCTAAATGCCTTGATGGAATGGATATTGGTAACTAGTTGTGGTCACTGTAACTATTCCCCAGATGTGTGACCAACTGAGTGTGTTAAAGTCATAAAGATGAATAACTGGTAGAATAATATAAAGTATTTCAATACAAAGTATTTTAGTATCTTTAATGCAGAATTTCTTCAGTGCAAAACATATCAGTAATTGACCTGGCACTGAGAGCAAAAAGGCAGGAGCTGAAAGGTGACCTTGCGTGGCAGAGGGGTGGACATTCAAATGAAGTTTGCACAGCATGCTGTTCTGTATTTTCATGTCGATAAGACATAACACTTTTTTTAAACCACATTTATTCCTGACTGTTTGCGTCTAGCGAAAAATTGTTTGAATTTCTGACAAAGTCTTGATAAAGCTAATATGTGCATCATATTTTGTGAGAAAAAAATTAATGCATTGAGAATGAGTAAATAATAAAAAAATGTATTTGCATTTGTCATCAATCTGCAACCAAAGATCTTTTCCAGTAATAAAGGTGGTCTTTCAGTCACACAGAAACAAAGTACCAAACCCATTTCTTGGTTTAATTATAAAGAACCAAATTCATTGGTCATTGCGTGTTTCTCATCTGTTCATAATCTACTGGAACATGCATGCACATAATGACCCCCTTAGTGTGATTAAAAGGCCACAATATATCCCCAAAAATAGATGGGAAAAATAATCCACAATTGTCCACACTACATGGAAGCTGAATAAGAAGAATAAGTGCTGGTCGGGTAGTTACTCTATTCACTCCCAGCTAAGGAACAAACCGATATTTCCTATTATGGAGTATTCATATACCTCTCGTCCAAGAATTATTAAAACACAGCTGCAGTGCTCCACACATGCACAGCTAAATATAGGCTGTGCTTGACTTGAGGAGGATTACCATGGCACTGCCTTCAATCACCTTTGCCCTAAACTCTGTTAGGAGCATCTGAACAGTTTTGAGTTAAGGGTCTGCACACTCAAAGCATCTGAGTCTGAGTAAAGTAGGTCATCATGAAAACTCAAAAGGCCAACCTGGCATCATTTTTCTTTGATCCGTGTGTTATTTCAGCTCCATTCTGAAAAGACATCTTTGGCAATCATTGGGTCACTGGCTTACAGACTGTTTGCAAAATCTCTCGATGCACCAGCAGGTTCTTGAGTGCATTATGAGAACAATGGACTTCAGAGGAATCTGTGAATTGGTGTTGGGGTGTTGAACAGCACGCTGAACAGCAACCGAATGACACCATGATGTTTCTTGAGAGACAATTATGGTTTGAAGAAGGCAATTATATAAATATTGGATGTATGCATGGATGGATGGATGCTGGTCGAATGGCCATTTGGCTGCTCCAAGTGTGAATGTGAAATATCTGCATTGTTTCATTTCTCAGCCAATTTACTTGTGTCTGTTACCCCTCTGAAAGTGAAAGATAAAACACTCAGTTTCTATGAAAGCACTATACTTTTTCCTTACAGTCTGTCTTATGCAGTCTGCTATGCACTATAACACTAACAGAACAAAAAGCTGAAGAGCGTTGCATTAAAAATGCAGAATTTGCTTGGAGTTTGGAATTTGCTTGGAGTTTACTGTGTCTTTGGAGTTTACTTTCCCATAAATCGTAACGTTAAGGATTAGACAAGCCAATAAACAAAAGAGCAACACATTCCTTTTCTTTTTAATTGCGAAACAAACCTTTGTGATGATTTTTCCATATCAGATTGCATATTCATACAATATTTGGAGCATCATTTGACAGTAAACTGAAACATACAGCACCCCACTGCGACAAAGCAGCTTCGACTAACAAACTGGTCTGCTGTGTCAATTAGACAACAAACCATTCATTTACACTGCAGCCTTAGGAAAAATTGTCATTTTCAAGCTAATCTTCAAGCAACCTTAAAGAAGCATAATCTTGAATGGCACAATGCCATGGGTAAAATCATAATTCGACAGTCTTTGGTTAGCTTAAAGCTTTGGACAGCTCTGTGGCCTTAAAATCCTAAAAAGAATGACAGGCCATTCCAAAGGCCTTACATTCCTTAATTGAACAGTGTTTAATGCGCCGACCCATTGAATTTAACATCCCAAACAGGGGCCTTAATTAAAAACGGAGGTGTCAAAAGCTTCTGTAAAAGTGCTAACAAATGCTCATCAGCTCCTGGCCAGGGACCATATCTGCTGGCGTAGCTATTTCTTTTTCTATCCATGACTGGACGCAATAGAGTATGGTGGTGTTTAGCACAGAAACAAAGACCTAGCAACTGGGTCGTATTTGCTAACATCACATCTGTTTTTTAGTGTGTTGGGTTTTTTCTTACTACTTCCTCAGACACTGAAGATTGACAATATTAGTTGTTTTCTAAAGCTCAACAGAATGTGAAGTAACCATGATGTTGTCTATGCATTGTTTTGCAGGTAGATGTTTTCTCAAGTTAGCATGCTAACCCCCTACCATCTCGTTGTCCCCGGGATGTTACAGTAAAATTCCAAACCAGAAATGAAAGGGACCCGTGAGCTGTGTACGGAATAAGTGAAGCTGATTACCCATCATGCATTGAACATTGCTGTAGCTCCAGAAACATAAGAAAAATAAGTTTGCTAGTGCGTTTAGTAGGTGTAATTTCTGTATGTAGTATCATGGCTTTGTGTACAGATAGTAGTGACTCTGCGAGTGAATGGATGGGCTCCGGGGTGGGCTCTGGCAGCTGTGTGGATTAACCGGTTCTGGAGAGTGAATGAGTGTTCCAAATTGAGTTACTTTGTTGAAGGTTCACTTATCTGACATTCCCTGGCAGATAAATGAGGAGCAGGGAGTTCTGTTTATGTACATGGAAGAACAGACCACATTCCCACTTCACCTAAATTCAGTCCCACGTGAGAAATCAAAGTAAGAACTGAAATAATTCTATTTAATCAACCTGTTATCATTTACATAAGTAATAGTTTTATTAGGAATGTGTTGTTGGTGATGAGGGCATGGCTTTCCTTGTTTCATTCAACAGGAGTGAATAGCTTCCTGTTGATTTACTGGCCCATATGGGATGGGAGTATGGATAAATATTATAGGTTGATTGAACCTTTAAAGCAAGTTCCTTAAGTCCTCTTCTCTCTGTGACACTTCATGAACAGGTAGGTTCTTTCTTCTCATGTATTTCCATTTGAAACCCTGAAGACACGCTGAATGTGATGAAAGTGCCTGATGGACTAAGTCTTGTTTTTTTGTGTGTGTGTTCATGACACTAAAACATAACCTCTCATAATAAAAAAACATATAGTGTCCTATATTTTTAATGTTGTCTTTTGTCCTTTGTGAAAAGGATACCAGATCCATCAATAACGTGATGGATGTGCTTGTTGTAAAGCTAATGTGGACACATATTTTCGTTGCCCAGCAGGATACAGCCATTTTTAGCCTGTGTGTAACTGATGTCTGCTTAAAGGGCAGCATCTAGACAAAGGGCCCATCGGGTATTGATGGCAAGCCCATAAATCTCTCACAGCAACGACTGGGCCTTGTGGACTGTATCTCGGTGTCTGATGGGGTGAAATGTCAGCCACACTTTATTCATGAGTCACTGGGCCGCTGGGCCTGCTGACAGGACACTGTGGAGAGTTTGATTTTTCAAGCATTTGTCACATTGAACACACAGGTTAATCTCAATACCTAGTTAAGATGCTTTCTATGAAACACATTGGAAACAAGTCAGCTGGACATGTTGCACAAAGAATGAGCGCACACACACACACACACACACACACTCTCACACTCACACTGAGAGCCATGAGCCAGACTCAGCACGATTTCCTGCTCGGATGTAACTAACCCATAGAGAGACTCATCTGCCACTGACACACAGCACACAAATTCCACAGGGGGCTCTGACACCAAGGTGCTGACAGAGATAGTGGTGCGAGGTGCAGAGCGAAAAAGAGAGGAAGGGGTGGAGGGAGGAAGATGCGAAGGGCAATGAAATCCCAGAGGTGAGAGCAGGCAGAGCATACAGTGACACAACAAAATGCATCTTCTGCATTGAACCCACCAGTGGGCAGTGGTGGTCTAGCGGTTAAGGAAGCGGCCCCGTAATCAGAAGGTTGCCGGGTCGAATCCTGATCCGCCAAGGTTCCACTGAGCAAAGCACCATCCCCACACACTGCTCCCTGGGTTTGTGTGGTTTGCTCAGTGGCACCTCAGCAGAACCGTGGCAGTTCGGTGTTCAAACCGACAACCTTCTGCTTACGGGTCTTCTTCCTTACCCGCTAGGCCACCACTGGCCCAAAAAGTGGGAATTTTTCGTAGGCAAACAAGGCAAAAAGTTTAACACTTGTGTTGTGGCCTGACTTTTACAGGATACTCTGGATCCATGTTCCAGTGCAAATTTCTCAGTTTTGTACACATATGTTGCTATGTATAAATCTACTTGGGTCTTGTCTCTGTTGGGTCATTGTTCCTTTTACCCTGTCCTGTATGCTCTGTGTCTTGTCACTGAATAAAGCCCCTGTCCGCACAAGTCGTGCAATTATGCCTGTTTCCTGCTGGCAAGGCTACTTAACAATTTGAGTTTTCCAACAGTCCTGAAGGTTTATGCTAAACACTTTCTTATCACTCACTCATGTTAATAAGCAGCTTGAAGCAGCTTTTGATGATGACAATGGCGAACAAAGCAGTCATGAAGGTAAAAAGAGGCAATTTATAAAACATACTTTCTCCTGCTACAAAAAAAAAATGTTTCTTGCATTGGATTCTTCATCTTAGTCTCCAGAACTGACACATGTGTAAAAAGTTAAAAGTCATTTATTTCATACATGTAGGATTTTCACTAATTTGTGCTTGCTAAAGCTTCTAATTCTGGAAATTTCTTGGATGGACTGATATTTATTAGTCCATCTGCTGGTTTTTCGTTCAATGCCGTCAGCTTGTGCCTTGTAATGTATTCCATAATGAGGTCTGCTTTGAATTCTAGAATTTTAAGGCATTCATTCAAATCCATTATTCTCTCTACCAATGAAATGTTCCTGATTCCACGATGCCCATTGATCCATCTACCTGCATTCTAAATTGGGTGGTGTTTACTTTCATGAAATTTCACAATAATTTTTTGTACCTTTACACATTGTGAGCAAAACATTCTATTTGTCCCCAGGACTTGTTTCGTAAAAGCATCAAGCTTGTATAGATGTTCGTTAGCACACTTCAGATTCGGAATTTTTTGGTTGGAGGTTTTATCTTCTTCTGACTCCACCATGAAGGACAAATATCTGTTCAGCTGTCACAACCCAGTAGAAGAGTGCTAAATCTTTTTTTGCCTTTCTAGCCATTCAACTAGCTGTTTGCCCTTCTACTCTACTTGCCCTTCACATGTGAAGAAATGCTTTTTCTTAATAACATTACGAACTGCCTATTAACAAGGTGTGGAAGTTATATAAGAATTGGGTTCTTAATATAAAAAAAAAAATGCACAAAACTTGCATAAAATTGTAAAAACATTTGGTGATCAGTTTATATTCAGTGAGAGCAACAATGTAAAAAAAAGTGTGCTACAGGGCAAAGGAAGGATGTGGGCAGTGGTGTCCTAGTGGGAGTGAACCCTTAATCGAAAGGTTGCCAGTTCGAATCCTACAACTGAGCAAGGCACCGTCACCACACACTGCTCCCCGGGCGTCTTTCATGGCTGCCCACTGCTCACCAAGGGTGATGGTTAAAAGCAGAGGACACATTTCGTAGTGTTTCAGAATGACAATCCCTTCACGTTTATGCCGCAACCACAGACAAGGAAAAAGCGAAATAATCAATGGGATCAGGGACTTGCAATAACGTACGCTATACTGCAATATCATATAAATAGCAGATTCTATCTGAATTCATTTTATTAGACTGCATAATGTGCAGTATGGCTGTTAAAATGGACAACAGCAGTCAGCAGAACAAAGATCAGTATGAGGGAATACATTAACAATTTTTAACTGTTTGACAATGACGGGTTAATGCATCGGGGAACAGGTCCCACAAGGTTCTTTGCTAAACTGATACATTGATGATTGTATTTGAAAATCTCAGCCAAAAAGTAATTTTTTTCGATCTGAAGAAATAAGCGTGTGCTGAAATTTCATCCTAGCGTTTGAATCGTACTAATTGTCTTGTGAAAATTTAATTCAAGTAGGTCCTCCTTCTTTGTTGCATTTTCTGAATCAGGATTGCATATTCAAATCATCTGAACACCGGGGAGGGTTCCGTCTCTGTTATGTCTTGCATTCCTGCTGTAAGATGTCATCACTGAGTCAAGGAACGAACAAGCTGATCTCAGGTCAGCGCTTGCCTAAACAAGTTCTGTCTATGTTGGATCTGTATTAAGCAGCCCATTACAGAAATGTGGCATCGTCTGATTTTCATCCATCGTACGAAGCTTTACAGCTTTTTAACTTGGTCGTTTTTTCGTTACGGCAGGATGCACCTCTCTACACCGATGAAGCCGAGTTCCGAAATCGAAAAACCGACCACTCGTTTATAGCACGGAGGATGTGTTGCCCATCAACGTTCAGCTTTTCTTTCATGTGCCATCTTGGGAGGGCTTGAGATATTTGACGGAGGTGCAATGTTACAAGCTATATAAAACTCAAAATGATTAGAGCAGCAACCCGATACATTTTTAGTTTCCAGCTCACTCAGCAGCGGCAAAAAAAAAAGGAAAGAAAAGAGAGAGAGATTCCGGCCCTTCTGTGTTAATTACCACGGGCGCGATTTCTGCTACCGTGCCCGCCCGCCTGCCCGCGATGACTTAGACAAAAAAAAGGCCCGTGGAGGGGCTTGAGGATATTAATTAAGTTGCTGTTGTTGTCATTGTTGATGCCATGGATGCTGCCCATGTAACTTCTGCTAACAAGGCCACCGGGCTCCTATCATCTCCCAGGCACATTGCCACCACCGTCCCAGGGAGCCTTCTGCGCTCATTCCGAGCAGCTAAGGGGGGGGGGAGTTCACCGCTGCCCAAACAGATGTGACAGGCCAGTGCATGGAGACTTACGCAGGGCTTGTTGTCGCCTTGAGTGGAAGATCTATACGTTCGGGATCCCGCTCTCATCCCAAGGAGAGGCGTGGAGACGTTCCGCCGTTCAATTTCTGATCTCACGTCTCGTCGTGGCCTTGCAACGTTATCTCTCCTTTATGTTCTTCCCAGGCCTGCGAGGAGATGACAGATCGCAACACTTTTTTTTTTGTCTTCCCAGAAAACCCACGCTGAGTCTAGACATCCTTCCTCTTAACAGATCTTCAATAGAAAGTGCAAAAATGCGAGAAACAAGCAGCATCTCACCTCACGGTGAAGAGCCCAGCAACAATTATTATCTGTCAAAACAGCGGCCATTATTATCTTTTTTTTTTTTTTTTAAGAATAGTGTGATCATTTGCGGGCCCGGATTGTGACTGGCCCGTGGGAGGGCTTCAATTAGACGAGAGTGCTTCACAAGGAGACAATGACGGCCAGCCAGGTCCACTCCATTCAAGAGCCGCCGCGCACATCTGTCTCTCCCGCTTCAAAGAGGGGGAGGTTAAGAGACGCACCGATGGAGGCCGGACCCCGCGACCTCGCCAGAAGCAGCGGTGGAGTGGCGGCGCGTTGGAGTTCGGGCTGAAGGAGGGACCCTGCGGAGCCCGGTGAAAATTAAACGGAACGCCGAGCCCCCGGGGGCCGAACCTGAGCGGGGCTGGGGCTCCGTCAATCAGTCTGCCAGGAACGGTCTCGGAAGACCTGAGCCCGAAAGAAGGGCAGAGTTAAGCAAGTGAATGTTGAAATAGAGCTGTCTAGATAAAAAGCAAAAAACGTGTCAGATCTTCAAGCGTGTTGTGGTGGACTGGGCTCACTTTGTCAAGAGCTCCACTGTCAAAACTCATCATGTCCATTGGCCAGTTGCCCGGACTCTGTAGACTGAGCCAATGCGCGCAGGGAAATGAGGTCCAAACTGGGACGTGACGACACACCGACACAAAGCCTTAATTTCACACCAAGAACTAAGCTGGGGAGGAAGAGGGAAAAAAGTCTCTTCATTATCCTGAGGACGAAGAAGCTTTTTGAAATTGAGAGGAAAAACGAAGGCACGACTAATATCTGTACCTTCGTAATCAGTTCTGTTTAAAAGCCACGGGCGATATTCAGAGCCGGTACAGTCTTCTGAGGAAAAACGAATCAGTCACGTATTACTAATTACTGCTGTCAAATTAAAAATTCACCTACATTTCTGCCAAAGACATCAGTTTCTACTCTCTAAAATCCTCACAAAACAAAAGTCACTTGCATTACAGAAGCCTTTCAAATGTATGATTAGCTCTACACCAATAAGCAGTTTCATTTTGTCCAATTGTGACTCTAGCCAACACCGCAATTATCCTTTTTATTACACTGTTGTTATTATTATTTGAGATGATTTCAGTATATAGTGCAGCTATATAGATCAATCAGTATATAGTGCAGCGCCCACCAGTGCTGGTGTTCACACTGGAAAATTGGGAATAAGACACGTATGGAGAGTTGAGGGGCTCTTGAGACGAATTGAACGCTGATTAAACAGAACGGGAATCTCCCGTCGCAGTCTTCCCGTTCCCATCGCGGATCGTCATGTGACAGGGTGAGTTTCCCTTGGCTTTAGTCCTACTCCAAACTTTGGTTTTCAAAAATACTTTTAGTCCAGGACTAGGTTTAATCCATGAGCATGTTTAGCATGATTATGTTCTTTATTATTTATTTATTATTTTTTAATTATTATGTAATAATAGTTATTGTCATTGGTTACTATAATCATCACCTTGTACCATTTAAGAACTAAGACCATGTGAGGTTCGAATTGTTAAATGTTGTTTGGTTTTACTGAAAATTCTCAAATTGAGAAATAAAAATTCAGCATTAATTATTCATACCTATACAACAATGGGGATTTATATCGGGGTCCAATGATATTTATTTTTGGGAGCTTGATGCAGGCATGCAAAAAAGAAATAACATCTCAGTGACTAAGGGTTTAATCCATATCAGGGTTGTGGGGTGCCCTCCCTGGACACTGGGCACAGGACAGGGACTCACCCAGGCCACCAACAATGGTGGTCCAGGGGAATAGCCATGTCACCAAAACCGCACCCAATCGAATACATCTCACACAAATGAGAGCCCTTCTACCTGGAAGTGACACGTTGTTCTGGCACACGTTCTGTTATCTTGTCCTCTGGATGGAACGCGTGGCGAGGTATAAGTCCTCATTGTCAGTTTCGCCTGACGGAATTCCTCAGCTGCGTGTCATTGCGCTCCGACAGCGAGCTGGCATTCCTGTTCCCCGCCAGCCGACTGCGTTTGTGACAGTGCGGCCTCTCAGAATGCGGCCTGACTGACAAGAGGCACAATTACGTTCGACAGCGAGAACAACACAGGCGGAAAAGGCGGTTAAAGCTCCAAAATAAACAAATCCAGTCACGAGGGTTGCAGGGCGCTAAGGATGGCGCGTCAGCATGCGCCAATTACTTTGGTCGCAAAGAGTGATGGACGGGCGGGGGCCGCTGCAGATTGCTTTGTTAGATTAAACAACGCTAAAGGGATCCTCAGGCATGCGGTCAACCTCGAATCAAGTGCACAAGCACGCCTTCTCCACAAGAGAAGTAAAAAAAAATGAAAAAAGTGCTTCTGCAACAAACCGCCAGCAAGATGCAGGGCAACGGAACGGCGACCTTTCGTTCCGAACCGCAACAAAGGGCCAAGGCGAGGTGAGTCAGATGCTGACGCGCCCTTTGATGATTGATTGAGAACGTGCTCTGTCAGTAACCCGACACTCGCCCCATCGCAACGTGGCCCCTCGACGCCGCCCGCTGAAAGCCGATCCAAACACAGCGCATGGATTCCGCTGTAAGTGGCTTTAAACGCATATCGGATTCGGATTGGTCCCGATCAAGCGGTTTGAGCTCGGGTCCCTGGCAAATTCCGACCAGCCAGCAGCCCTGACGGAAATGCGCTGAGACGACGAAGCGGGCCCGAGTGGGCGTGTCCCCGCTACGCACGCCGCACCTGGCGAAAGCGGGGAACTCACTCCCCGCGGGATCGCCAGGACCTCATTTGCATGGCAAACGGCCCGTAGCCCGTTACAGGCGAACGCAAATTTCATTAACCTCGGGGTTCACCAGCTTCCCGGCCCGGTTCCCCCCATGCAGCCCTCTGCCCTGGTGGAGCACTCCAGCACGGGACAAATCGAGGACGCCTCGCCGTAATGGAATAATGGCGTTCTTCGGGTTACGTTAATCTGCCATTTAGCACACCGGCAATCAGGCCGCGCGTCCCCGAGGCTGAACGAGACACGCAGGACGGCCGGCTGTCGCCGGAGAAACAAAGGGAAGGGGATCTTCGCAAAATCCTCGAGCGATCTGGCAGCTCGACTCAAAGCAAGTTACTCCACAAATCCGGGGGGGGGGGGCTGTTACATTACACCCACCATGCTTCACGCGGTCCAATTTCACCCCAGAAAATCAGGTTCATTAAGGACACGAAGGAACGAAAGAAAGAAAAGGAAAAAAGTTCCAGTTCCATTTCGATTTGAGATATTTTTTAATGAAAGTTAATCAAAATAAAAAAGCTACAACCCCCCCCCCCCCCCCCCCCCCCAGCTTCTGCCTCGGCAATCAAGGCACGATGAAACCATTCGCCGAGTCAATCATCGCTGCGAAATTAAACCCTGTTTTTGCTTCGCTTTTTTCCGTTCAGAGGTGAACGCTCGTGTGTTGCGAGATAGCGAGGCGGCGGCGGCGGCTGAGGGCTCCGGCGCAGCCTAATTTCTGCCGCTTCGCCTCTGCCTCCCATTCAGTCCCGTCCCAAAAGGAAAATCAGTCAACCTTTCCTTCACGTTCACGCGGCTTCACAATCCAACCTGTCAATCTGCGGTGAAGAGGTTCCCTAAGCCCCCATCCACACTCTCTCTCTCTCTCTCTCTCTTTTTTTAAATACCAGCCTGATTTAAATGAGGCCCATTCAGCAGCCATAATGGCTGCCTGCATGCCTGCAGTATCTCCCACCAGAGTAAATATCTTGATTTAGAACAGGGCAACCTCTGTCACCAAAAGCAGAGTCCAAATAAAAGTGGCTTGTGACAGGCAGGCCTTGCTCGTGCGGCCTAGAGACGCCACCTCGGATGCACTTCCTTAACAACGGTGTCACATCAGTAACTGTAATAACAATGCAATGTCTACAGACTCTTTTCCTACACATACTTGTGCCTATTAATGAGTGTAGGTGAGTATGTTTCGAGTGATGCAACGCACAACACTTTCCTCCAATTCGAGTTCATACTGAGGCAGAGGAGAAGCCAAGGGGCAATTCTCTGAAAAATTAAACCAAAATGCAGAAAAAAACATGGTTACCTCTAGCAAGGACTTTTTTTCACTAATTTCAATGAAATTCAAAGCAAATTATTATCATAACCCAGACATCCAAGGTTTGTTTATATATGTTATATTGAATAGTGCATCAGTGATAAAAATAGTGAATAAAATATTCATACAATAGACCACATTTTAACTCATAGGCTACAGGCTATCATATGTTAAATATATAAACAGTGACATTATTGTCCCGTGCATGCCACCATCTTGGTTATTTTAGTTGCATAAATTGGTATTGCATAAATATTTTATTGACACCCATTATACATTGAAATATTTGGTGCAATAGTTTTGTCTAAATGCTTATAGAGTTCAAATTTTCTTGTGGAAGTTCATTTTCTGTGTCCCGTGCATCAAAGTTTTCAAACTGCTCGTATGGCTTTTGTCATAACTTTATATTGAACTGCCCAGTAGTAAAGCACAATTCATAGTTCATAGTTCTGACCACTAGTTATGGGAATGAAGTAAAATAGTGCAGCATGCCACACACCACCACTGACAAATTCAGCGTCAGTTTTTTAAATGTCAGCGCGCCCCAGAACCATTTTTCATTTGCCAGAAAAGCACAGGAACCCATTTAGACAAAGCTGAGCTGTAATCACAGCAGTTAATACTGTACGTGCGGTCAGGATCAGATGGCGATCCCACAGATAAAAAAAAAGGATTAGATGTTTCACACTGTTTGAATATTTATTACACCTTTACAATAAACGATGCCTAAAGCATCATCGACCAATCCCCCCATTCAAATGAGTTAAAAATTATTAGTAGGAATGTCACAAATAATTGGGGTTAACTGTCTTAATGGTCTTTGTCTATGTATATGATGACCTAAGGCCTATTTATTAACATTGCAACCTGGATCATTTGAATAAGAAGTGAATTAAAAAATAGAGTGCAGATGTCAAGAAGCCACTACCAAAATGAATGAGACTGTTGGAAGTTCCGGGAAAGGTGGGACGTCTGCTCCTCATATTAGTCTCTCAGCAGAAAGCCACTGCGGCAACAGCGGCCTTTCCAAATTCAGCACATTGGGCAGGATGATGGATCTGCAGGTGGTTTCCAAGTTATTAGGCCCTCGTTCCTCGTCGGGATGTTTTGGATCGCTGCTAAACTATCCGGCAAATCAAATAGAAGGAGCAGTGCAAACTAAAGTCGAACCCCGTAGCACTGCTTGAAAAAGCAAAAATAGGCCCACGATCGGGTTAGGAACAGATAAAGCGTGTGAACTGATCTGCTCCATAGAGGCGCCGATGCTGATGGGTTTCCTCTCATGGTCTGCCGTCAACAGGTCATGTGTGCAGAGCAACAGGGACAACGTTATAACAAGCGGGACCCTTTAATGCAGTCCTTCCCGGATGCCACGCGAAAAAGTCCCCGTAGCCCCGTGGCTGTTTTTTTGTTTTTTTTTCCCGCTGTCTGGTAAGAGGTGGGTATGTAATGCCCCCAAGGCTTCCTCTATAGAGGCCGAGGAGACGAAGACCAGGGCTGACAGCGAAATAACAACCCTGCCTGACAGCACGGGAGTCCGTCCAGGGCCTGATCTCCTTCCTCCTCCCCTTTTTTTACCGTGAACGTCGAATGCTCCGTGTTAGACTTGCGAGGGAAACTGCGCGGCGAGGAGCCTGCACGAACGCAGCTAAAAATAAGCGTGCAGATATATGAAGCGGGCGAGTGACTTAAACAGTAAAAGCCATGGCAACTGGCGAGGTGAAACAGTAAATAAGGGCCGACCCCCCTCATCCCCAGTTTCCAGAGGTATACCAGTTCCGAGTTAACGTGGGAAGAACGTGGGGAGAACGTCCTGCCGGGTAGTGAGGGTCCTTGTTCCGCTCAGGTAACACCAGAAAAGGTGGCAGGTGAAAACAAGACGTTTTCTCTCTCTCTCTCTCTCTCGCTCTCCTTCTGACTGCAGCACCAGCAGCGGCACCCGACACCGGCGCTCGGAGAGAGGGACGAACCGGGAATCTGCATGCACACCGTGTGCGCATCGACGTTTTAATGCATGTGCCTCCAAGGCCAGGCCATGGATCTCTCCGGGGAAAACTGCTGACGTCTCACATTTATTACACGGCCCGCCCCTTTATTTACACCGCGCCTTACAAATTACCGACCTGTTCAATTTCACGGCCCAAACTGCAGGGAGGGGAACGATGCGCGGTGGCAGTAGCCTAGAAGACCCGGGTTCAAATCCCACTTACTACCACTGTGTCCCTGAGCCAGACACTTAACCCTGAGTGTCTCCAGGGGGGGACTGTCCCCGTAACTACTGATTGGATAAGGGCGTCTGATAAATGCTGCGAACGTAAGACCCCGCGCTGCCTACCTTTGCCGTAGTTGAAGTGCAGTTTGATGGACTTGCCCTGGTTGATGTGCAGGTACGTGAACCAGACGGCGAACGTGAGCAGGACCAGGAGCAGCAGGAGCTTGAACTGCTTCCGGATCTTCTTCACGGGGAAGCGCAGCATCCTCGCAGCCTCATCATCCACCAGGAGGACCGGGTTGGGAGCAGGCCTGCACCTGCGGAGGGCGGGAGGCGGGGAGGGCGGCGCGGGTCTCACGTCTCTGGCACGTGCGTAAAAACCGACGCCATGGGCGGCCTTCAAAACCGGGATCACGTGTTACTGTTGTTGTTGTTGTTGTTGTTATGACCGGTAATAGTAGTAATAGTTTTTTTTTTTTTTTGGGGGGGGGGGTTCCTAAAAAAAATAAGCACAAATACGGGCGGTTCGGACAAATCCGAGCAAGAAAGCAAGCAGCGGTCCGCCGGTAATCCGCGGAAATCCGCGCCGACTCCGGGTGCCTTCAGCGCGGGATCCTCCCGCCGCCGCCGCCGCCGCTCCCCACCGAGCAATAAAAACAGAATAAAACGAACGCACTTTCACGTCGCTACATGGTTATTACGACGCCACGGTAGCTCCAGTGTACACACTCGTTGCGGTTTTGTGACACTTGCCGTCGAGCGACACTTTTTTTTTTTTTCTTTTTGGTAGAATTATTACAATTATTTGTGTTCGTCTAATTCGATTAAAATTGCCTGTCGATCAAATGTTCTCTCTAAAAGCAAAATGCGTGCGGATCTTCCACTGGCGAGGCTGACTAAACAGTTTAGTCGCAGTCTAATGTGCCACAACTTGCTTAGCGTCGATAAATAATCATTCTTTTCTTAAAAAAAAGCTTCTACTTCGGTTCGGTCGGGGATCCGCGGTTCGGTCGTGGAAGCGTGACGCCTCCGACGCCGGGGGTCGCGCCTCCTCCGCACCTGCACCGTCCGTCGCCCGGTCGCCCGGTCGCCCGTCTCACCGACGCCGAGTCGCGGTGCGGAGGCGCAGCTCCGCGGCCGGCCGAGCTCCGCCGCGCGGGAACAAAGGGCCCTTCTGTGCGCGAACGCCCGCCGCCGTGTCCCGCTCCCGCCGCCGCTGCTGCTCCGTCCGCCGAGCGGCAGCATCCATAACGCTGCCGAGCAACCGAACTTGGGAGGAGCCGTAACGGGCAGCCCGCCCCTCCAACCGGGCGGCGAGGCGCGGCGCGCCATTGGGGGACGGCGCGGTGACGCGGGCGCCCGGTAGCGTATTGTCGTCCGGCGCAGGAGCGCCACGGGGGACGCGGCTGTCCCCTCTGCCGTCACCCTGTCCTGCGATCAGGGACCAGGCCGATTCTCTCTGGTATTTGCATTTGAACGTGACTTTGACAACCAAAATGAATAGTTTTTTTCCTCGTTACATACGAACACGAACTTTTGCCTTCCCGTATTAAATCGACGTCTCGTTTTTATTGATGACGTGTCGTCATCATATTCATACTCGTCTGAATAATTTATGTCTAAGGTTTTTCAATTATTTGAGTCTGTACAATTTCCTCATTCCACTACGTAATAATCTGGACAGTAATAATAATCGTAATAATCTATTTACATGTTGCATCATGATCATCGGAAGTTGGGCGGGTGTGACGGCGGACAGCGCGCCCCCTGTCGGTCGGAAGGAGCTGCTGCCGTCACGAGGGGTGGCAGTTTTCCTCGCTCTTGCCACCCTGTCAACTTTAAATATACGCCAGGGTCAGTGGGAATTTTGGCCTGTGGCTGTCGCCTCTGTATACACGTAAGACGGTCCCCAGACGTACCCCGTGATTGTTGTTGCATGCGGTCTCAGTTTTAACTAAGAACTCTTATTCTATAACCTCTTTATGGATGATATCATTCTCAGCCAGAGAAGAAGATGCTCTCGCCACTGCTGCCCTTCGGCACGTGACACATTTGGCATTTGAGAGCCACGAGAGCGGTGCGTAGCACAATCACAGGTTTTCATTTTTCTTTTAACCTCAAAAGGTCGAAAAAGTGCTGGCGCAGAAGAGAGCCCTCGCCGCGCCTCTCTCGGGCGGGGATGCCGGTCTGCCCACCCTGCTCCAAAATGTCAAGTGGATTAAGAACTCGGCCTTCTCATCCACAAGGCGCTGAATTGGGCATCTGTATGGCGACTACCAAACAGGTGCGGATTATCGAGTTCGCCGGTTGAGCGTCCGTCATTTCCTACCTGCCTATTACATTGCCTCAGGAAAACAAGATTCTATGGGGCTCGTAGTCAAGTGGAAAATTAAATACGTTGACATTGCAGGTAGCGTGAAACAGCTCACCACCGACTGAACCAATGAGGCAAAAGAATACTAATTTAAAGGTAGAATACGAGATGCTGCTTGCAGGCAAAACAACCATTTCCTACTTTGGGCCTTCCTTTTTGAATCCTTATGGTTTCCTTCTTATAGTATCATTATTATGAAGTTTATAATAAGGTTATAACATATAACACAGAGAACCGATAAGACTTGTGGTAAGAGTATAGCATTTAGGGGAAAATGTTTTCTAAATCCATATTGAGCACTTCAATGCACGGGTTTGCACACTGAAAAATGAAATAAGCCTGTGTGAAATGGCCATACCTATACACACTGCAAACGCTGCCTTTATGTGCTTTCAAAAGTATGAGTTCTGAGCACATGAATAGTCAAAGTCGTATTAATTTTTGAGAAAGTCAAAATGTTTTAATGACATCTGTATAGTATTATGGATTGGGGCAAGACAGCAATAGATGCTAAAATACCATTTTTAAAAATTCTATTGAGATTTTTTGGCAGAATATTTATTTGCATTTATATTCTTAATACATTAAAATACTAGCCAACTACTCACAGAATTTTTTCCATAGTAGATTGGCAACTAGTCGTAATTCCTAACTGGAGTGAATTTCCTGCGTGGTATGTCTAATTTTGAATGTGGGAAGTATTCAAAAGCACTCAATTTATGTGCCCAATGCAGTCAATTTATGTGGCCCAATTAGAAAAATCCAAAATATGCACAAATATCACATTATTTTTGAATGCAGACAAACTAATAGACAAATTAATTAATGCTACTGTGGACACAAAATCGCACAATGGCCAATTACATCATAATTACACATTACATCATAATTACCTCAAGTATTAGCGATTAATCAAATAAATTATTTTTAGAAATTCTCGGGTTTCCTGTAATGTCCTGGCACCTTTGGCCCACCATATCCTTGTTTGACTCCCTGAAAGCCATAAGTTCATCTGTGTTGCATGTCCCAACATGTGATATCTGTCCCATTTTGGTAAGACTCGCCTGAGAGTAATTTAATATTCAGTTCGTCTTTTGTGTACTTTATCATTAAACTTAAATCCTGTTGTGCAACTGTACCTTGTTGGACTGTTTTGGACTTCTCATTTGCTTAACCCTTCATATTGGGTTCACCTTTCGCCTTCACCTCGTCCTTGCCTGCGTATGTTTCTGCGTGCTACCTGAAGCAGAATATCCTTTGTATTTGCTTTGTTCTGGCTTTCCGTAACGAGGGCCCACTTTGAACTTAACATGGGCTAACTCTGATATAGACAAAACACAGAATATTCACTGGCTTGTCATATTTCACAGTTTCTGCATTCGTTGGTATTTAATTTTTTTATGTATGTGCAAAATCACAGTGTGTCTTTCATAATATATCCCCAAATTAATTTATAAATGCGACCTTTATGGATTTATGAATGTTGGACGGTTTAATGGTATGCTCCTGCTCAAAGCTTAACTTATTCCTATAGGATGTAAAGAACTTTGCAATGATCAGACTACGTAGCCATGTTTAGCTTTGGTCATGAAGTAATTTTAGCAGCTGTTCATATGGCTGCAAAGATAACAAGCCCGCCCCAGATGTAGTTTCAAATAAGGCCAGATAAATAAACTCTTTGATCACCCTGGAGGCTTTTGGGTGGAATTTCAAATCATCGGTTCCTTCTTTGTCTCTGCCCCTCCCATCCCAGCAGAGTCAAGGGAGCATTACCAGAATAGCCGGCTGCTCTTGGGACGGAGGCCTTTCCAAACAGGTGATTCAGCTAATTGCCCCCCCCCCCCCTTCCCACTGACTTGCTGCCGAAGTACTATGAAAGATTAAAGTTAATTATTTTTTTATGATCTGGTGATTTTCATAATTCTCACACTATTTCTTTCACATACTATACTAAATCTCATCTTTATCTCAACTCTTTCAAAGGACTAAGATTAAACATTTTGGCAAGAAATCCCCAGATTCTCCACTGGACAAAATCAATATAAGACAGTTAGAAACAGAGACTTTCTAATCTTGTTACAAACTTTCCCCATTTTTGTCCTTACTAGCCTCTCAGAGGGATGCAGAGAGGATTAAACCAAAAAGACATTTATCTTGACAGCGTGGGCAGTCGGATATGGGACAGTGGTTTGCTATTCAGTTCCTGAAGGACACTTTCCAATCTACCACACATTCATTATTTTCCTATTAATGATCGTCTGAGCCTGATAAATCGAGGGTTAGAGTCAGAGTGTTGTTTTCGGGGATACTTCGGGAACAGGATTACGAAAAAGACGAACCGCAGTCTAAGTGGCAGCCAAAGTCCTATTGAAATTCTGTGGGGAAATGGTGTTAAAGTAATGGATGCATGATTGATGCAACATGCCAGTGATTCTAGTTGTGAATAATGAAGTTGGATGACTGATCTAGGTCAAGCTTCTGCCTGAATTTAAGCTCAGTGATTGAGAACACACAAGGTGCAGTATTAGTACAGAGGCCCACTCACTCTAAAAGCAGCATAAATAATGAAAAGCTGCCCATAATACCACATGGCACACTAGGGGGATGTGGCACATGTGTAGAGGGAAGTGGTACTGTTTTTGTGGCAAAAAAGAAAAAGGTGTGTACTTTGCATAGACATTGAGTACAAAAATAAGTCAAACTGGTTGGGTTATAATGCCACTCAGCTTTATTTGAATGGATCTGCGGGGGAAAATGAACACCCAGACTGAGGTTGGTGAAATATGCTCACATTTCACCTCAAGGGAAAGGGAATGAGCCGAATAATGAAGGGGAACTGGGTGTGCAAAAGTCAATCTCACTCAAGGGAGATGCCCTAATGGCCATGCCCAGTTGTGCTCGTCTCCCAACCTTATTTGTCCATGGATATGGCCGAGCGGGCGTGAACGAGAGCTGAACTTTTCTCTGCATCCACCAAACGGCAGTCCAACTGTTCGACCAGGTGCCGGGTGCTCAAACGGTTGTGAGATACAGATTTTGAATAAGGTAACGTATACTAATTTTTTTTGTGTGTGTATGTGTGCATTCAGGTTTTCTGTACGGACCTGCATGGAACATACTAATCTTCTTAAATAGTTGAGCTTCATGTGGCGTGCACTCAGAGTTAAGTGTAAAAGGCACTCCATTAAAAAAGGAAAAGGCTTGTTTTTAAATTGAGGCGAGGGTGCGCGGCTCTGATTGCCCACATCACAAAATTGTTTTTACCGCAGAGAATAAATGGGTGGCTTGTTTGGCTGCATTGAAATTCTCTCAGTGAATTCCAACCTTGAGTTAATGACAGAAGACAAAGAATTTTGAGCTGTGTTTCAAGTTTTATTCTCATTAAATTCTTGTGCCAGAGGTGAGGGCGGGGTACTGCATAGGATATAAAGAGTGAAATATAAAAGACATACAGCAGGACTGTGGGGATATATACGTGACAAGCTATAAATAAGGGCTGTTGGGCAAGGGAGACTACACAAAACAACAATATAATATGAATATGATGCATAGCATATGGTCACACGTTATACAGTTCACCCAAATTATTGGCTTATATTGGCTTATAAATAATAAGTAATATTCCTTAGGATATTTGTGAATGGGCAGAGTGGAATCAAGCCATATGTACCATAAACCGTATGTATCAAGGTTATTACCCACATTACAATGTTCTTCTCAGACCTATAGCCCAAAGTTATATTATCAGCAGCAGATTGGGCTGACATACAACAATGGACACAGAACTCATCAAGTCCACTGACGGCATGATGGAACTACTCTCTGAGATCCAGATGTCCTCCTCCACCTCCTCCTCTTCCACGATCACCATGAGCTCCACCAAAGTTCATAAGGTCTTACAGACGTCCAGCTCCAAGGTCATTGATGGTAAGAGAGTGGCGACAACTCGTATATTCTCCATATATTATATTCATGAATTCTTCCACAACCAACTCAGAAATGCTTGTTCCTTACATAAATTCCCAGAATGTTAATGATGTGTAATGACTGAATTATGTAAGAAATCAAAGGCTGTTTAGTCTTCTTCTCTAGTCATGTTGGTGTGTAATTAATGACTTATTTGTGTCGTGCAGGCACAGAGCAGACAGTGGTGCAGCGCAAGACGTCTGCTGTGGTGGAATCATTCAGCCAGGTGCAGAAGTCCCCAGAGATCCCTCCAGGGGAGAGCATGCCTGACTTTGAGTTGAAACCTCGACCAATCACAGCTCAAGAGGGTAGAAGCAAAACGATACCATTTTGACACGACGGCGCTGCTGAAATATCTTTCAGTATCCTCACTTTTGCTGCACAGGGGACAAGGTCTCGTTCAAAGTGAAGGTAGTGGGGAATCCCAAGCCGACAGTGACGTGGAAGAGGAAGAGTGGGAAACCACTGCCCGAGACAGCCATGATGTATTTTGACAGCATTAATAAGCATGATGTGCTGAAGGTGAGAAAGACACGGAGGCTTTTATAATGTATTGTAACTAATTTATTAGGAATTTATAACATTACAGATATATAACAATGGTTTTATATATTTCCATTTGAATAAAATGAAGAATAACACACAAGATCAGGAAATGCAGCCGTGGGACTAGTAGTCCTTGTGCAAAAAAAAGGAACATTCTGATACTTTTAATCTCCCACCAGCAGAAGAGCGGCTTGTCGTCTCTTGAGTTATGGCCCTGATTTAATAGCGCAGTGCTCATGCACAGCTGTCAGACACAGGCCCCGTCGTCGGCGTCAACTGCGCATTCATCAGGCAGAAAACTGGGCTGAGCGGTGCTTAAGGCTCTTTTTTTCAAGACGTCAAAGAAGCAGATTTAGTGAAGCTTCTCACCCCGGCCGCAGATCTTTAGAGGGGCTTAAAACCATATTATCAAGCAATTAACATGTAGATGCTGACATAAGCGTCCCTTGTCACCATCTGTTGGTATGAGCAGAGTTATTAGGGGTATGCTGCCCCCTGCTGCTGTAAAAAAAGAAGCGCACAATGAACACTCACAATCTCCTGGTGCTCTTTACAGATCAAGCCATTAACGATGGAGGACGCCGATATCTACATGTGTGAAGTTTCTAATGATCATGGTGATGCAATCTACTCCATTTCCCTCATGGTAACAGAAAGTAAGATAACAGTGCTGCAGTATAACTGTAGAGGAACGAATTTGCATCTTTTGGATGTACACTTACATGCTCGTCTCACTCTGCTTTGATGGCAGATCCAGCAATGGATTTCAAGAAAATGCTGAAGAGACGGTGAGTGGGCTGTTTGTATCGAACAATGTTTCTTGCTCAGCCCGTCAGCCACTGCGAAGCTATACGAAGACTTTACTTGTGTCCAGGGCTGGTCAGTCCAGCAGGAGAGAAGAGAAGAAACCCCCCAGTGAGGAGGAGATGCTGAAAATCCTCGCCGGGGCAGAAAAGAAGGACTACGAGCGCATCTGTGCAGAGCATGGCTTCACAGACTTCCGCGGGATCCTCAAAAAGCTCAAGGAGATGAAGAAGAAAGTCGACGTGGAGGTGAATGTCGACCCAGGCCAGTGTAGAATTGACTGTGGCATCTGTTCTCTGTCAGCTGCGTGAGAAGCTGCGGTCATGTTTAATGTATGGTGATGCCAGTGCAGGAACATCTCCACGCATCTGAGCAGACTTAAATAGGATGATGTGCTCTCGCTTTATTTGATACAGATGGTTAAGGTGTTAAAACCATTGGAAGATGTCACAGCGAAGGCCGACACCAATGTTGTTTTTGAAACTATTCTGGAGTTGAAAGATCCAAACCTCAAGATGCGCTGGTTTCAGGTAAACCGAGTTGTTTACGGAACCATAAAATATTACAGCTTTTAATTTCTGCTCTTTTGTTTGATTAAAATGAGTCTAATGGCCAATATGTACATTGTTTAAATAAACTTAAACTTGCTCTGGACTTGAAGTCACCTAAGGAGTCAAAATGCAGTTCTGCAAGCTACAGGTATTGATCGAGTTAATAATTGGGCTTAATTATCATTTTTTTTATTTAGACATGTAATATATGTTTAATCTCGAACAGAAATTAGTCAACTACAGTTAATGTTTACGTTTCTTAATGCAGGGCACAGAACCACTGCGGATCCAGTACTCACTTGGCAAGTACGAGTTGAAGCAGATGGGAACTAAGTACATGCTGTACGTCTCAAGTGTGGACTTGAAAGACGCTGGCACGTACTCCCTGCAGGTCGGAGACAAGACCCTGTCAGCCAGGCTTACCGTCATAGGCAAGTTGGCATTTCCGAAACACAGGACTCTTCAAAAGGGGTCGTGGTTCATTCATGCAGCGAAGGCCGCGACAATGCCCTTATTCTCCAGCGTGGTTTCGCTTCTCATCTCTGACCTTTACCCCTTTTCTTTACTCCACCCCCCCAGACGAGCCTCTGAAGCTCCTAACAGAACTGAGGCCCGTGCGTGTCACCGAGCGTCAGACAGCTGTGTTCGAGGTGCGCCTGTCTAAGAAGACAGACCAGCCATTTGTGTGGCAGTTTAAGGGTAAGGAAGTAAAGAGAGATGAAAAGATTGACATGACAGTGTCAGAGGACGGCCTCACCTACACCTTGAAGATCAAGGATGTGCGACCCAGCGATACTGGCGACTACACGTTGAGTCTTGGCGACCTCAACGCCACAGCACCTCTTTATATAGAAAGTAAGGGGCACTTTTATCCGTTTTAGTAAACTATTTCTCCGCCAGTTTGTGCATCCAGTATTTTAATTCTGACCATTAGGAATCCCCATAAAGTTTGCAAGCCAGCTGAAAAACGTACGAGTTAAAGAGAAGGGGAAGGCCCGGCTCGAGTGTGAGATGAGCTCCAAGGACGTGCATATTAAGTGGCTCAAGGACGGGAGGGACGTTACCAACAACCCTCGATACATCTCCATGCGGGAAGGAAAGCGTGCCGAGCTCATTATCGAAGACTGTGACCTGGCAGATGAAGGGGAGTACGCCGTCGTCTGCGCTCAGGACAACGACGCCAAGGAGTACATCAGCTCTGCCAGCCTCACTGTGGAAGGTGTGAAGCTTTGTGCTGTCTTAAAACAGCATTTCATGTTACATGAAACATCCTTCACCTCCTCATAATTCCACCTTGATACTGACATTACATTCTAATTAACAGCAAACCTGAATGAAGTAAACAGAACGTGAGCCAACTGGCAGTATGTTTTGAACTAGCGCTAGGTGCGGTGCTAGAAGCCAGGCAGGGGGCTTGTTTCATGGTGTTGGGTCTAAGGCGTACTTGGGATTTGCATAAATAAAGGAACAAAAGGAAAAGAAGAGAACTAACCAGACTTTTGGCCGGTGTCTAATTGTTTTTGTCACCCAGAGGACACTTTAAATGTGTTTAAAATGCTTGCCAGGTCTTTAAACCTGTGCCTGTCAAATTGCAGGCATCATCGTGTTCCTTGTATTTATGTAAATGCCGAGGCGCCACGCTTCGCCCCGTGCTTTGCACTGCACTCAGCGTCAGTTTGGAAGTCATGCTCTGTGCTGTATTTTTGTCGCTCTGCATTTATTTGCATTCTCAGAGCGATTTGCCACGGTGAAGAGTGGCATGTCAGACCTCCAGTGTCCCACCGGCTCAGAGACCGAGCTCTGTGTTGTTCTGAACGATGAGAAGGTGGAAGGAGTGTGGCTTAAAGATGGGAAAGAAGTAAGAAGTTAATAAGACTCCGTTGTATGCTGTAGTGAGATTTAAGAGATATTCATTTATTAACAACTATGGTACAGCAACAGTCAAACCAAACCAGACACAAAATTGGGAAATGGTCACACATTTTTTTCTGCTGCGATAAATACTCTATATTTAAGCTTTGCCTGTCACAGTGCGTATATCAACGCTGAAACACAAAATGTTCCAGGCAGCAAAAAAGTGCACAAAACAGACTAAAAATTCCCTCTTCACGGGGTCTCTGATCCCAATCGACTCTGTTCTCCTTTGTTGTCCCTGGCATGTGGAACAACTTGCCCTGCTCCATTCGACTAGCCGAGACTACTACCACCTTTAAGAAGCAGTTGAAAACCCACTTGTTTAAAAAGTATTTCAGACGAGTCTAACACACGCACATGCACACACACTGCACAAAACTAAAAAAAATTATAGTAAAAAAATTAAAATTCGTCTAGCACTCAACAATTCCCCAGCATGTTCTATTCCTGACAAGTTAGGCCTTATCAGGGCTCTTAGTTTTGTAACTCAAAATCTATAAAACCGAATGAGAATTGCTGGTGTCTTCCTCTTGTAAGTCGCTTTGGATAAAAGCTTCTGCCAAGTAAAGTAAAATAGTGCACCTAGCAGCTAAAGAATACTTCATTTATCCTCAGCTTTTCTTCCTGTAGATTTCAGACCTGATCGGAGTCCAGGTGGTGAAGCAGGGAGCTGTGCACAAACTGGTCTTCAGTGAGGTCAGGGGTCAACATGAGGGAAAATATACCTTCAGAGCAAAAGGGGCAGAGAGTGAGGCCACGCTGGCCATTGCAGGTATGTCTCAGGTGTGGTGCCTCTAATAGAACCTGATCACAGGACATTTGCTGTCTGGTAAAATGAAACTGACCGCTGAATATTTGGGAGGTGGGCGGCTGACAAGCTGTGCACAGTATCAGATGGCCTACAGCCTGAAACTCTACCCCTTTGAAGTGGGTCTGTAGGGTAGATTGACTTTATTATCCATTTTTCATTGATTTTAAATGGCAATCAACTATTTTGCTGTCCTATCTGCAGACCCGCCTGTCATTGATCCCGCTTTGCTGGAGATTCTGGCGAGCCAGCCAGTGACGGTGAAGGCTGGACAAACTGCCACCATAAAGATCCCCTTCAAGGGCAGGCCTTCACCCAAGGTGACGTGGTACAAGGATGGCATTGAGTTGACAGAGGATGTGCGCACTGTGCTGGAAAGAGATGGTGAGTCCACCACTCTAGTGCTGAGCAAATGTGTGAGAGAGGACAGCGGGGCCATCTTGCTTAAGCTAAAAAGTGACTGTGGGACTGCTTCTGCCAACCTGTTCCTCAATGTGGTGGGTAAGTAATCTGTTTATTTATCTATCTCTTTATCTGTCCGTCACCCTCTTTGTCTCTTTGTACCAGCCCCTGGTACATAATTGTTAGAGATGGATTTTCTTTTATATTTGCCCCTCCCAGACCACCCTAAGCCTCCTCAGAAGGTGGACTTTCTGGAGAACAGCGCCAAGTGCATCACCATGAAGTGGAAAGCTCCACGCGACAACGGGGGCACACAGATCACCAGCTTTATCATTGATCGGCGCGTGGCGGGGAAGAAGTCCTGGAACAAGGTCGGAGAAGTGGACTGCCACACCACCACTCTCTGCGACGTCAAGGTGGAGGAGGGCAGGGCCTACCAGTACCGTGTCCGGGCCATGAACTCCCAGGGCCTGAGTGAGCCTCTGGAGTCAGAGGAGGTGTACGCTGGTCAGCCCATTGGTGCGGTTCTGGGTGATTTTAAGGAATCAAATCATGCCATAGCTTGGTGATTAGGAATAAGTGCAAGAGAATTCTGTTGTTTTTCATACTGTTATTACATAAATAACTTTCAATACATACTGTCTAACATTGCAAGCAGTCAATTTTATAACAAGTGGGAATTTAGGGATGCATATTGTTAATAATGCTCGATTTTTTCTGTGTTCTTAAATGTTGCATAAAGAGCCTCCTGGCATGGTGTCACAACCCCAGATTGCTGATGTCACCAAAGATGATGTCACTGTGACCTGGTTACCACCTTCCCAGGATGGAGGAGCAGCTGTACTGGGTTATGTTGTGGAGAGGAGAAAGAAGGGAAGTAATATGTGGGTACCTGTCAATAAAGAGCTTATCCAGGGTCAGTAGTTTACTTGTGCATTTTTTTTTCTATTTTTAGAATAAATGTCATTAATTGGAAGTCCTTGCAAACCTTGTCATTGGAACAATAATCCAACCTAATTTGAAGCAATAGATTTTTTTTTTTGCAGACAGTAAATGTACAGTGGAGGGTCTGGTTGAGGACATAGAGTATGAGTTTAGAGTTACAGCTGTGAACAGAGCTGGTGAAGGGGTTCCTAGCCCCGCCTCAAACACAGTTTTGGCCAAAGACCCCATCCGTGAGTGACAGCGAACAATCTGTAAATTAACCAAGTGTTCCACACTGTGAAAGGGTTAAAGTTTTTATTGTCGCTCTCTGTCTGTCTTTTTTTTCTGGCTTGATTTTTGTATGGAGGTGCCCCTGGTTTTGTGAAGAACCTACATGTGACAGACTCCACCAACTCCTCCATTGCGCTGAGCTGGCTGCCCCCAGAACATGGGGATGAACCATCAGGCTACATCTTAGAGGCGCGCTCTGACGATGCCAAGGAGTGGACCAAGTGCACAAAGATCCCCATAGTGGGCACTTCCTATTCCGTTGGGGGCTTGCAGGAACGCATGAAGTATTTCTTCCGTATCCGGGCTGTTAATGAAGGAGGTGTTGGGGAGCCAGTAGAGTTGGAACAAGGAGTTCTGGCCATGCCTCCTCCAGGTAGTACAGCTTCTTCAAGCCCACTTGATCATATTAATCAAACATGTATTAACTGTGCTATTAATCTTCAACACAGCTGCTCCCAAGTTTGACCTACAGGGTAAAGTGAGGAACCACATTGAGATCCGAGCAGGAACCTTACTCTGCATTCCAGTCACCTTCACAGTAAGCTTCTATGTCCTGTGACTGCCAATAATCATCTGATTGTAGTGTTTACAGTAACATGACAACGCTTAAGAGCGGCTGGATCAGAGATCAGAACAGCTGGATCATAAATCTAACCAGAATGATATTTTGAACACTTTTACACTGTTCAATAGATTAACTGATGCGAAGAAGTCATTTACCAGTAAGCACAGCACACTTTTTGGAATAGCATTCCATGTAGTGCTGCTTTAAAAACTGTCCATCCTTTATTGCAAGGATACTCCGAACAACATAACAAGCAGAAATGCATGTGGACAAAAAAATGTTTTTCAGAATAACCCATGAAACAGGGTCATTTTTCTTTGCCTAGGTTTAACACACAGACACAAAGTGTTTAAGGGTATCACAGCACAAGTACATTAGGATGACTTTGCTTAGAGCCCATTGCTTTATTACAGGGCTCCCCCCCTCCAGAGGTGACCTGGTTGAAAAATGGCGTCCGAACCAAAGGGAAAGAGGTCATCACCAAGGGCAACCAGTACTCGCAGTTTCTCATTAGTTCTTCCCAGCGTTCTGACTCTGGCATGTACCGTGTCAACTTGCACAACGACTGCGGCGAGGCCAACTACGACATCGACGTTCGCGTCACAGGCACGAACCGTGTCCTCTCGCACACACCCTCTGTGGGATTCTACTCACTCTCCTCTTCAGCTTTGCTTTCACATAAATAAATCCACTCAAGTTCTTTGTTCTGTCACTCTGGTTCCCTTTAGACTGGAGAACAGCAGCAGGATAAGTAATTTACTCATATGCTCAGGTTCAAAGTAGTACAGATGAAAAGCCAACACAGCTTGTCCTGTCAAGTCAAGGCTTGAGTTTCATAATTCAGTACATGAATGAACTCCACAGACTTCCCAAGGCCTCCTAAGAACCTGCGGCTGGTGGAGGAGGTGCCGGGCACGGTTACGCTGCATTGGGAGCACACCCCAGACCTGGCAGAGAACAGTCAGACACATTACATTATTCTCAAGAGGGACACCAGCACAGCCACCTGGTTCACCGCGGCCGAGCGGGTCTTCAGTAACAAGTACACCGTGACCGGATTGCTGCCTGGGCGCAAGTACTACTTCCGGGTCATTGCTCACAATGACTTTGGTGACAGTGACCCTCTGGATTCAAAGGAACCCTTCAGTATTGCAAAGGAAAAGGGTAAAATAATGGGGCAAGCTAGCAAATAAACATTCAAATAAAGTTTTAATGTTTCTTAGATGTTCATGTGCTTCTCAGAACATTTCAACCTGGATGTGAAACAGTACACTGCCAAGGAGAACACGCTGAAACCCGCGTTCATCCTGCCGCTGAAGGACCACGCCGTGCGTCGCGGCCATGACTGCACCATGAGCTGCGCCTACCTGGGCAGGCCCAACCCTGCCGCCTCCTGGCACAAGGACAACATGAAGATCTCTGACGGTCCACGAATCTGGTCGAGCACCACCAACGGGGTGTGCACCCTCACCATCCCCAACTGCACCGCCAGGGACGCGGGAGAATACACGCTGGTGCTGGAGAATCCGCTTGGAGAGTCCAAGTGCAAATGCAACCTGGTGATCTTCGGTAAATTTGGTCACAGGAGTGGGGGGGACATGGTATAGAGGGTGTATTTACCATAAACACAAAGAAAGACAAGGACTGTTGGCGAAACACGGATTAAACCTAAATCTAGGACTAAAAAAAAAAATCCCTATCCGATTTTTGTCACCTTGTTACTGGCTAGTCACAGTCTAGAACACAGGTTCAGATGTTTGTTTAGGGTGCATTGTGTAGATGGAGATATGGAGCTGTGCAGTTGCACTGACTTCGCTCATAGAAAGAAGCACAACTATAAATCTGAACAAATGTCAAGTGCTGAGAATGTGTCTTTCAAAAACGAGAGATTATTAAAACCCCAATAGAAAGAGTCCTATGTTGTGTTTTAAAAAACTTGAAATATAATGTTCTCCTCATATCTTACTCGGGTAGCGGGAGTAACTGTATCCACGATGCCTGATGCATCTTTTCCCTACAAAGGCATGAATCTTAAATATTTCCCATTGGCTGAGCAAATCCAGGTTAAGATGTGCTAAAATCTTGTTTTTTAATCTATCAGTTTTTTAGCAATCTTAATCTATTTTGAGTTATGTTCCAGTCACGTGTCTTATCTTTGATTTTGACAGATAAGGACGATAAGAGCCTTCTGGAGAGTCTGACTGAGGGGTCTGGGAAGGAGAAGCACATCATATGAGGAGTTAAGAGACAGTTGCTGTTACCACTCTGTTCTGTATGGGACGAATTTAAATAACTACAAATGCAAATAAATGCAAGTTAATGAAAGCTCTGTGTTTGACTATTTTCTTCAAGGTAACAGTGTAATGAAAGAAATTTATTCCACAGTACATTTAGGCAAAATAGATTAAATATTCTATTTATTGGAGGCCTTTAGCTTTGTAGTATTGTTAAATATGCAAGAGATAGTTACCCATCCATACAAGCTATTTTTTTTTTCTTAAATTCACCGCACCACAGCTGGGAAGGGAGAAGGTATTTTTTGCTGTTGCAGTTGAATCATGAATGTGGCAGCTAAGGACTCACCACACGAGGTCAGTCTTAAGCACGCTCGCAGTCAAACCCTTCTTTGGATGCAAACCTTGAGGGTGGCTCACACTGATCAGAATGCTGCTCACTTGTGCAGAAACCTGATCCGGTCCTCTGAATCACAGCGGCAGAACCGTCCACAGCCTCTCAGCCTCGTGTCCTGAAGGTGAGGATGTTCTTTGGCGAAAGCATATGTGTGTTTCGTGGAGAAAACAGCCCTCCATCTGCATCTGTATTTCACACTGAACGACACGCAGCACTAATTAGCAGCTTTGGTGCCCTGTCAGGAGGCAAATATGAGTTATGTCACGTCCCTCCTGGCACAAGAGGGAATAAACAAAATTTCACATAACCTCACATTATGTAATGGTACCCACGTATCATTATCTATTTAATTCGCCACTGGTCTTAATGTGAAGAACTGTACGAGACCAAGTTTTGCGGTGTGCACCTTGGAATTTGAGTGTCTCAAGCTAGGCCATGCAGCCATGACTGCAGTAGAGCTGGTGTCTTAGTGACTGCAGCCACAGCCACTGGAACCTGGCTGGCAAAGCAAGCAATTTCCTATGGCCCCGAGCTGAAAGGGGGTCCAGGGCCGGCTGATTACAACCATTAATCTGCAGTTAACTGCACCACGGATACATTTCCCCTATCATGGGCTAAGCCTAGACTAAAACAGAACTGCAATGAGGTTCTCCATTCAAAAACACTTTTAGTCTAGGACAAGCCTTAATCCATGAACAGGAAACTGAGCCATACTGAGGTTTATATAGAAAGACAGAGCTGGCTGTCTTCAAAAATTCTCCTGAATAAGGAACCAACCACTTAATTTGCTTACGCAGAGAATAAAAATCATCCAATTCTGAAGTTGTTGTTTTTTTTTTTATTTATTCTATTGCAAAATAATTTAAATGAATCCATTCATCTTCTCCACTATGATTTACTTTGGGGTAAAATCAAATCTCAATGCCAATGTTAATATCAAGTATATAACGCAAGAAACATTGCTTTTGTTTATATTATGCATGTTCAATTTTTTGCCTGAGAAATCGAATTATTGTTCTACACACTGCAAACCTCCAGGATGCCCTTTTATCTACATACTGGGTATACTTTTCCAAATATTACTTTTTACCAAATATTACCTACATTTTCTAAATGAATGGCTCGTTCAAAACATGTCAAAGGTTTGGATCATTTATGTTTTTTATGTGCGAGTTTTCAGTAGTATAAATGCATGCTTGTCAGTTTCATATGTGAATGTGTGTGTGTTTCACATGTGTTTGTGTTACAAAAGTCTGAAATATTTCCTAAACGGCCCCTCATATTATAGAACAAAACGGAAGACAAAGGACAATGAATTAACACACACACAGTTATGTAATGAACAAAAAGTGAAAAAGAAAGAAAACAAGTCAAATGGCTGAATATTTGAGTTTCTGAAAAGCAGGGATGGCAGAATCTTACACTCTTGGAGAACTTTCTCATCATTCATTCATGTTACTTGGCATCTTATGAAGCAACTTTTGAATATGACAATAGTGAACAAAGCAGTTATGAAGGTAAAATGAGGCAACTCAAACATGCGTCACTTTCTCCTGCTACAAAAATACTAAATATGTTTCTTATGTTGGATTTTTCAAAAGGGCTCCATCTTTGTAAAACCACAAGCATGGAGGCGAAGATCTCTGATGCAGGTAACAAAAAAAGTTAATGCAACTTCAAGTAAACAAAACAAAACTCACGGCACGAGGCCCAAAAACCTAAAGATGCTCCAGTGGTTTTGAACAGTGGAGAGCAGCATGGCAGCATACTTTCCAGCAAGACCAGGCACTGACTAGCGGCGAGTGTGGTCTAAATGCATGTCTGGGGTGAAAGTGGGTTGGGGTGTGGCTATCAGTAAAAAGGTGAGAGTGATCTAGCGTGCCCGGGTGTCTTACATGCCCCAGCTGGACCTGTGCCTGGCGCCATGATCTTCGTCTTTATAACCACAACAGAGTAGGTGTGGCCAAACCTTGACTGGTGTTGTAGGAGTGACGCAAATTCGTCGTTCCAGTAAGGGATGATGTGGTTCAGACATAAACCAGGTGGGCAAGTGAAAAAAGATGGTAGAGGCTTTTTCTGACACCTTCCATAATTTATGGTAATAACTGGACGTGTGTTCATTGACTCATTAATGAATTGTTCATTACATGAATTGTTCATTAAATTTGTTCATTACAATGACATCATATCACGTTTTTCTCTTACAATCTACGTAACGTTATTTTCCCATCTGGGTTGACTCTTTATCTGGTCTTGTTTCAGGCACTGAAATGTTTTGCAATAATTCTGCTTCCTGCTTTAGAAAATCGGCCAAACGTTATCTTTTAATCTCTAAAATTTGTTTAGAACTGCATACATTATATATTTCTGTTTAAATTCTTCCACTCTTGTGCCGTTTAGTCAGAATTGAATTAAAAGTAGCATTTGTTTCATTGAAGAACGGGCCTTTTTTTTCCCAGTATCTGTGTACATAGGGAGCGACATCTGTTTCTGTTTCTCGGGTTCTGTGAACCATATAGCCAAACCCAATTAGTGTAAAAGGATGCAGCATCAGAGACACAGGTTCGTATTGCATTGTACTTGCATTTATTCAGACTATTCATCACATTCATAGCAGTTTTCACTAAAGGGAAAGGAACAACATGATCCTCTGATTCTACCTTACAGTAACAATGACAATTCAAACTAAAACAGGAGGTCAATAAGGCAAACAAAGAGACATAATTATACCATGCCAACATATTCAATAACAAAGATAATAAAAAAAACATAGCATTTGTTCTCAACACATTGCAAACAGCACTATTTTGTTTGCCAAAAATGTGTAAAAAAAAGCTAAACATCAAGAAGATTAATTCCTTTGCTAAAATAAAATGACGCATCTTGAGACACTGAATCAAACTGGGGGGAACACTGAAGGATATGGTTACTCATCCTTCTCAGATTAAATTCACTCATGCTTAAAGATCAACACTGAAAGAAGAGGATAGGAAAAAGGTCTGAATGGTCAAATCCAAAACGATTTAGCATGATTTGCATGATGAATGATTTTTTTTTTTTTGCAGTCCTCCAGAAAGGTAAGGAAATCTGGTAACTAGTGTCCAATGTATTCCTATGTTCCTGTGCCCAAACAGAACAATGTTAAAACTAGTGCGAGGATGCAGCAGCGTCCAGCTAATGATGCACATCCACCCAGGCCTATATGGAGCCCTAATTGGAATTAGATTTTTAGGCCCAAGTGGCCGTTTAGTTTGCTCATGCCTTAGCTCTGTTCTGCATCCGCCGGCTAAATCCTGAATATGTAGGAAAAAATACAGCATTGCTTCTACAAACTTAAACTTATAAAACAAGAAGCCCTGACAAACAGGGCATTCTTCATTCCTCAACACAGCATTCAGAAAAGCCAGGACAACACCGGCCGGAACATGAGAGGTAAGGCGATCAGGCTCCCCTTCACCGGCCGAGGCGGACAGGGAATCTTCTTTGTTGTCCTCGGCTCGGCTTTTCCACAACAGACAGAAAGGGCCGCACCACAACCTGGTTCCCCTGTCTGGACCTACATTTGGACAAAAAAAGGCAACCAGCCCTTTGTCGAAATGCCCTAACGCTGCATTGTGGTTAGGTTTCTGCAAACAGGACAAGAAGCACAGTATATTTATTGTATGCTTAGATCTAAATGCCATTTTTGGCATCCAAAGCAATAGATTAAAATGAAAAGGTGCATCTAATTCTTATAAAATGCAAAAACCAGCTAAATGGGACATTTCCTCATTAGAAATTTTAGTTAATAATAAACTGAACAACAATATTGCACTAAATATTAAAGTGGTATCACAAATTAATAAAAAAAATTACAGCTGACATGACCACATAGACAGGTACTCTAAAAACAGAGGAGCAGCACAACAGGAGCAGATTTGCCGAAAAGATGACAAGGCGTGTGACAGTCACGTTCCAGCCCGACTAGGCCAAAATCCGTTCTGCTGACAGCTCAAACCACGGGACTGAAAAGGGCATCTGAAACTGTTCAATAAGCACCGTCTCCCGAAAGCGAAAGGACACGCCTCGAAAGATTAGCAGGGAAGTTGGTCTGGAGCGTGACCACCTCGGCACCCGTGTTTCGCTGACAGATCGGAGTTTGATTTAGCGGCTTAACACATAACAAGGGCAGATCCTTTTTTTTTTTGTAGATGAGCTCCTTGCGCATCTTAAATAAATGTCACAGCCAGTGACATGATGCGCACAGCATACAGAATGCAACATATTCATTAACAATGAGTAAACAGGTTGAAAAAAAAAAATATATATATATATATATATATATATATTTATTTATTTATTTATTTATTTATTTTTTAATGATTGAATCACTGTCCTTAATTATTTTTAGTGTATGAATAATTAATGCTGAATCTCAATGGCTCAGAGTCTGCTAGTTGAGGGTACGTATGTGACATTAAGACTACTTTCAGAAGAGAATGACAAATGAACGACCTGCACATAATGATCAGTTAATAATAGTTTGAAGGTTATTAAGCATAAGAGGAAAAAAAAAAGGTAAAATATGTTAAGACTACAACAAATTCAAATAAACTAAAAAAAAATTAGATCCCTGTAACAGCAAATACCATTGTCATTTTTTCATATTTAGGCATTATAAAAGCAAATGGGAATGCATTTAAAAGCACAAACAACCAGCAGGCAATCTGTAGATTCATAAAATAGACATTTACCAAATTCATTTAAGTTACAGTTCAAAGTAACTGTGCAATCACCCGCCGGGAGACTCTTGGATTTGCCTTCGAGAGCCTGTAACCTGTCATTGACAGAAACACAAAATAGATTGTAAGTAGCTCCAGCTCCACCGTGGTTACTTATAAAAAAAACACACTTTTCTTTCCAAAAACAGGATATATGTTTACATATATATTACATATATTTATATGCGATACTCAAGATGTGAAAAAGGCAAGCCGAAGTGTGACAGTCTGGTCTCGTGACTAATGGGGACGTATAAGAACACGGCATGGCTGCGGAGATAAAGTACAGCTTCGGTTCGGCTGAGGAGAGAAATATTACATTTTTTTTTTTTTTTTTGCTGTGTTACCCTTTCACCCTCTCTGGGGGGCTGAATGTGCCGTCACGGGTAGTTTCTTTTCCAAAAACTGTATCACTGCTCATTATAAACACGATTTGTATTTTTCCATTTGGTGTCCTGTTGGGATATTGGGTATCCCTTTCCAATGAACCAGTATGGACGTGCGTGCTAAGACTGTGTGTCCAGCATTTTTTGAGCCCCACTTGCAGTGTGTGTGTGTGTGTGTGTGTGTGTGTGTGCACGTGTGCATTTTACAGATCCACAAAGTAAAAAAATAAAAACAAAAACACCATATAAGCCAAACTGAAGACGCATGCTGCTGAATGACACCGAACAACACTGAGATGTTAAGGAGGGGTGGATGGTGGGACTTTTTCATCAATGTTGCCAGTTGTAGTTTTACATCCCTTTCACAAAGTGCTGCTATAAAACACTCAAAGTAGGAGGAAACCAGCTCCTGAACAATACAAACGAAGCACAATGCTCCCTTAAAGTGCCCATCTGCTGAGAAGACTGTTAAAGAACCGTCGGACGAGTGCAGGGGAGAGGGACGGGGGCATTTCTCGTCTACAATGGAGCAACAGCACGGACACCTTGTGCACGGGAGGAAAGAGCGTAAGACTGGGAGTCTAGGTGTGGATGCAGGTCTGATGAGTGGTGGGTTTACAGGGGCCGGGAGGGCTCAGCATGTACCGACGTGAACTGTATGAGCCTCACCCCCCCCCACCCAGCCGAGTAAGAAAGCTAAAGTGAAGATGAGGAGGGGTGAGGCGTCGCTGTGGTAGTGATGTGCAACCGCCTCCTTCGGGTGGGCGAAGCCGTGCAGGGGCTAGGAGGAATGTTTTCTTTTCGTTGCTTTTGATGGGGTCTCACGCTCGTTTCCTCGAGGCGTCTGCATCCTGGCACTCCACCGCAGACAGGGCGATCAGCATCTGGGCCGCGTAGTAGGTGGCCATGATGATGGCGCGTGAGTGC
This sequence comes from Denticeps clupeoides, assembly GCF_900700375.1. Classification (NCBI taxonomy): domain Eukaryota; kingdom Metazoa; phylum Chordata; class Actinopteri; order Clupeiformes; family Denticipitidae; genus Denticeps; species Denticeps clupeoides. The sequence continues at coordinate 7,746,382 of NC_041723.1, read as the reverse complement.
GGCACGGGGAAGCAGAACTTGTTGACGGCGATGGTGAGGTCCGACACCATGAAGAGCACGGCGCCCAGGCAGGCAGACAGCTTGGTCCACGTCCACAGGTCATTGGCCAGCTGCACACCAGCGATGGCCCTCCACCCCATGAAGGCAATGAGGCCGATGTAGACTGCCACCAGGTATGTGAAGGGGCCTGACAGGTAAGGGTACAGGAGCGAATACGTGAACGCTGAGACGAGTGCAATGACGAAGCCTGCCACCACGTTGAGTGGCTTCATGCCAAAGGCAGAGGAGTAGAGGATGTGGGTGATGGCAAACATCAGAAGTCCTGGAAATCAAGGGAAGATGAATAATGCTGAATGACCTGCTTTTTTTTTTTTTCGAGGTGGCATATTTTTTTATTTGAATCAAGACCACAGATAACCACTACCGTAACCAAAGATGGCACTTTAATAAAATTATAAATTAGGCATGGGACTATTTTCAAACTGGTATTAAGCGCGGGGCTTGTTCAATAAAGAACAGAGGCATCCTCAGGATTTACATAAACAGATAAAACAAGAAAGAACCACTTGATACATATCAGTATCTTGAAGAAGATAAACTAAGCATGCCATTCTGTGACCCAGAGCATGCTCCCCGGGCGTCTGTCATGGCTGCCCACTGCTCACCAAGGGTGATGGTTAAAAGCAGAGGACACGTTTCGTTGTGTCACCATGTGCTGTGCTGCAGTGTATCACAATGACAACATCTTCAAGCACCAGATTGAAAATAGTGCCCATGATGTTGTGCCATATCAGCATCAAGGTCACTAAATGTGACCTACATTAATTAAATGTTTCATTTTGCCCTAAAAAAAACATATTGTACAAATCATTAGTAAAAATATTTGTACTTTAAAATGCTTATAAAATGCTTATAAGTTGAGTGCATAACTTTAGGAAACTACACTCTATCACATACTTTTAAATTAAAGCAATAGATCAACTCACCATGGCTAAAGTAGCCCTGCTCCTGCCAGATCAGAAAGGCGTCTCCCAGGGCAGAAAAAATGAGCCCAGCCAGAATCTTCCGGGCACTGGAGTGGGCTACTAAAAAGCTGAGACCATGGGCCAAGAGAAAGACCCACAGGCAGAAGATGGGGAGACATTTGATGAGGGCACTGAACCAGGAGGGGCTGGACGTGGGCAGCCAGAGAACAAAGTAGACACAGGTGGCCTTGAAGAAGGGCACCAGCTTCGGGCCTTCGCTCTTCACCTGCAAACAAGCGGGCCACCTTATTACCATCTTCTCCTCAACATTAAACTCGCAGCATTCCAGGTAACATACAGGGTACATTTAACATCTAACTTCATTGGCTGAGACGTGAAATGTTGTTGCAGGAAATGTATTTTTAGTGAAATTGTGAAATGTGATTGGGTGGATAAATATAGCTGTTGTCTAGAACCGTACATTCAGGACTCAGACAGCTTTGGAAACTGTGACACGGGTCACTTCCCCAAAGGAAGTGAAGGTTGAAGTGGAAAACTCTTACGTTTCCAAAATCTCTCTCGCTCTCTCTCTCTCTCGCATGCTGAATACGAAAGAAAAAAAACAAAAAAAAATCCCATCTGGACCGTTCAGCTTCATCTCGGCCCAAGAGACAATGAAGGCAGGAACCAGTGGGTCCCGCTGCACTAGTGCAGTTATAAAGCCCCAGAGTTAAATTACGCAGCAGGACGATGGAACAGGCTCGGCCGACCTCGGATGCACGAGGCCAGGTCGTCAGGCAAAGTGAAATCGCGTTCACTCGCACGGACATGCATCAGATAGGTAGAAAGCGGATAAGGATTCTTCGCGGGGTCAAAATGGGCTGGCGGGAAACCGTAAGAGCTGACCTCGTAAGATGGTCGTCCTGCATGGGGCTCTGCGAATGCGTGAGATGCATTATCATTTTGTTCACGTAGCGCTGATTCCGTAAGACGTGTTCCCGTTTTCGACCCAAGAGCGGTTCTATAACAGCCGAGCTCAGCTAACTATGAATCGGCACATTGTTCCAGCGACTTCCTCCACTGGCTTTCACAGCCATTTGCTGTCCCGACAGGTCAATGACAAGAACAAGGAGGGAACACATGTGACATGGTTAACTTAAAACTTCATCTGGTGACTAATTACAAAGACACCGAAAGGCCTTTGCTCTAAACGAAACCCGTTTTAATCATTAATGCGAACCATTACGTCGCTGTCACAACAATGTCTTATGTCAGCAAGTCTATAAAACCTGATATTTCACTGTCAGATGGAGCCCCGTGGTCCATCTCCATTCGCCGATCAGTCTGCGCCAGCACAGCGGCCTTTCAGCCCAAGGACACCCAGTCCTGTGCGTCCCACCATCAAAACGGTGCTGAGGACTCAAAAGTGCAGCCCGCCTGGCTCGATCTGCGACCTGTGCATTAATAACAAACACGTCACCATTTCTCAACATCCTCCTTATTAAACCTCTCTGGTCCTGTGACCGACAGAGTAGACAAGTTACGCCTGTAGAGCCAAACGCTGTTGGATGTACATGGTAACCCATGGCGACCTTTTTTCCTGTTTCCCCTCCGGGGTGGTAGAAGCCTAGTGGGTAACACACTCGCCTGTGAACCAGAAGACCCAGGTTCAAATCCCACTTACTACCATTGTGACCCCGAGTGTCTCCAGGGGGGGGACTGTCCCTGTAACTACTGATTGTAAGTCGCTCTGGATAAGGCGTCTGATAAATGCTGTAAATGTCAATGTTTCCTAACCTGTCCAGATAAAAAAACAGGTTTCTGGCCCCTGCTGGGTAATAAAGGTCATCATCACATGACGGGGTTCCCTTCTGGAAAGGCTTTGTGGACGAAGCGACAATGCGACAGCGATGGACGCTGTGGGGGTTTCGGGAAAACGACCGTCACAGATCGGCTGAAAGCACGAACAAGCCGCCTCAGACGCGACCGCGAAACAAGAGCATCGTTCCAGAGAGGGACGCATTTCGACGCCCCGGCCGAGGACGAGGACGCTCCGTGGGTCACGTGGATGACTGTTTACCGGACAGGGGACCGACGACAACGCGCACCTGCGCTCTTTATTCCGGTTCGCGTGAGGTGTCGCCTTCACGTCTGAACACGTCGAGCAGGGCCGGCGTGACAGTTCCTGCATCACGGCGCGAGTAAATTGCCTCCATTAGATTTTTACCATCGCACTCATGTAAAAAAAGAAAAAGGAAAGGTAATAAAAAGCTCGAGCTTACCACCGTGACGGGGGAAACCATGTCCGGAACTTCCTGGAACCGAGTATTCCCCCGCTGCTCTTCGGCTCGGCGTTTTACTGCGCGCTGTTACGGTGCAGCCGCATCCGAGGCTTTATATCGCGAATTGTTTTTGTCGCTCGTCCGGGGCAGGCCATCGTCAAAGGGGCGGAGACAAGTCGGATGTCTGTGGGCGTGGCCAGACGCCTAAAGAGCCGGCCGGCCCAATCGGAAGCGAGGACCGCCAGTGCCGACACCCTTTTTATGGGCGGGGTTTACAACGTGCTAGCTGACACAGATAGAAGCAGATGGCTAATGTTTATTTTGGCTTTACGGGCCCTCCGATGTATGTCTGGCCTTATGATCACTTCACTTTCAATTGATGTGATGTTGCAACGCATTGCCATTAGAGAAAGAGCGATGTCAAGGCTTTTTTTTTTTTTAACGTACCGGTGAAATCTTAATTAATCAAGTCAAGTCAGCTTTATTGTCAATTCTGCCACATGTACAGGACATGCAGAGAATTGAAATTACGTTACTCTCTGACCCATACAAGTAACATTAAATACAAAATCAGTAACAGTAACATTGAATACAAAGTATAAATACAATTAAAAAAAAAACACAATATACAATTTTAAAAACACCATATACAAATAAGGGCACATGGTGGAGAGTGCAAAACCATGTAGTGCAACAGAGGTAAGTTTTAAAGTGACGAAGTGACAAGTGAGGTAGTTGGCAGACCAGAGCTGCACAGAGTGACTGGTGCATGGTCAGTTTGTGTGTGTTAGGGTTCAGAAAGTTTGTGGAGCAGAAGAGGGGAGTGAGGGGAGTGGGGGCAGAGCCGGGAGGGAGTTGAGATTCCTGACAGCCTGATGGGTGAAGCTGTCCTTCAGTCTGCTGGTCCTGGCCTGGAGACTCCGCAGTCTCCTCCCTGATGGCAGCAGGCTGAAGAAGGTTTGCATTGGGTGGGTGGGATCAGCTGCTATGCCGAGGGCTTTCTTGTTGAGGCGTGTGCTGTAGATGTCTTGGAGGGAGGGGAGAGGGACACCGAAGATTCTCTCAGCTGCTCTGACTATGCGTTGGAGAGTTTTTTGGCAGGACGCATTGCAGGCTCCAAACCACACAGTGATGCAGCTAGACAGGATGCTCTCGATGGTTCCTCGGTAGAATGTGTGCATGATGGGGGCTGGTGCTCTTGCTCTTCTAAGTTTGCGGAGGAAGTAAAGACGCTGCTGTGCTTTCTTGTGCTTAATTTGAGTGCTTTTTATGTAGTGCATATTGTAATCAAAAATTTACTGCAAGTAGTCTGTGTTTAGTGTTGTCTTAAGTATGCATGTCAATTATTTGGATCACTTCAAATGCTTGCTTGGCATACAATGACAATAAAGTAAATAAAATATTAAAATATATACATATGAAAATACCTGAGTATACTCTTATGTGGACTCTTTATGTGTTTATGCGTGCGTTGTTTGCCTGTGACGCTATTTTTTCTATTTCTACTTTTTGATACTCTTATTTAATTGTCATTTCTGTGTGAAATTAAATTCACCGCGAGAACAGGAATTGCCTTCTGGGTAATGAGGTCGCAATCTATAAAAATGAAACATTAAAACGTTTAATGTTTAACGTTGCTTTTTGACAGTGTGAAGTAGGATTAGATTAGAGAAAAAGTCCTTTTTATGTCTTCCGAACAGAAGCGAACGCTGCCGCCATCTAGCGGCGTGAAAGCCGTTCCGCGTTGAGGCGGAAACCACGTGTCGAGCTGAACCGGATGTCGCGGGTTAAATCGCCATCGGCCGCCGACGCTTGTCAGCCAGCAGCTGTCGGCTGTTCCCTCGGCGTTTTTGCGTAGCCGTCGCGGCCGTTCTCCCGACACCGACGTGCTTCGAACGTTCGCGGCGCCGCCGTCGGTCGGACCCGACTGCCAGCTCGAGCCGCGCCGGATTCCGCCGACGTTTCGGCGCAGCGTTTTACTGGCGACGGCTAAGCTAGCGGATTTAGGACCGTGTCGCCGTTTCCGTGGCACGGGCTCCGTCGCGACCAAGGCGACGCGGGTCAAGGCGTTCAATGATCCGCACCTGAGCTGCCTTCGTCAGCTGCTTCGTGTTCTCGTAAGCGTCGACGCGGAGAGGTTTGTCGCAGCCCGGCCGGATAAGGACGCGCCTCGCCAGCATGGATTTCGAAAACGTGCTGTCCATCGCGTCCCAAAACCAGGGTCTCGGCAACGTACCGGTGAGTAGGTTTTTTTTTTTTTTTTTTAGTTTTATTTTCCTGTGGTCTGAAAGGGTTTGGCTAGTCACAGATTTAAGATGCGTCGTCGAAACGTCTGAAATTCAGTATTGTTTTTTTGTTTTTTGACAGCAAAAGCGGTACAGCTTACAGGCTGGCCCTCCCAAAAGAGATCCTAAAGTGAAAGGTGTAAATTCAGCGGCTGTGCAGGCCTTTCTGAGGAAGCAGGAGGTGGAGAAGAAGAAGAAAGGTAAGGAACTGAGCACTGTGGGCATTTGTATGGCTTTCATTTGTCTAATTTGCTGATCTGTTCTGGCTAGAACTGCAGAGCAAAAAGCAAAAAGAAGAGCTGATCGCCAAAAGAGTGGAGCTGAAGTCCGACCGGAAAGCCCGTGCCATGGCCTCGCGGACCAAGGACAACTTCAAAGGCTACAACGGCATCCCGCTGCTGGACCAACCCAAGAAGAGAGGGTCAAAAGGAGAGAAGACGGACGACCATTCAAGGATGTCGGACCCTGGCGACGACGAGGACAACTACGAGTACGCGGCAACCGACTCCGGGTCGGAGGAAGAGGAGTTTGTGCAGCAGCAGCAGCAGCCCCGCTTTAGCATCGAGGCCAGCAAAACCTCTAAGAAGCAGAGTGGAACGGCAAGGCCGGCGCCTCCAACCATGAACTTTGCTGACTTGCTAAAGCTGGCGCATAAAAAGCAGTTTGAACCAGTAGAGATGAAGTCGGTAAAAAGGAGCGAAGAGCGTCTTAGGACTGCCGAGGAAATCAGAGAGCTGGAGATAGAGCGTAAAGCCAAAAGGCAGGACCGGGGGAAGGAGGACAGGCAGGAGAGAGCTAGCAAGCCCTCGTCTAGCACAAGCTCACATAGGAAAAGCCTGCCAGAAAATGGCAAGAATATGAAATCGCACAGATCCCACTCTGAAAAGCCTTCATGTGAGAGCAGCAAAAAGCCAAAGTTTAGGGAACAAATGCCAAGTTCTGCCAAGCCGCCTCCTGTGGGCAGGCCTGGATCTACACCCAGATCTTCAGGTGCCTTAAGTGGCAAAGCTGCTATGAAAGGTGGCGCCCAGGTCTCCAACAAGCAGTCTGCATCCAGACCTTTGCCAAACCAGAAACCCAGCACAGCAAGTGACCTTATCCCTAAGAAAGGGAACCATCCGTTTCAGTCAGGGAAGTCGGGGTCCTCCGGCACTCGTCCTGCACCTAGTTCAGCTCCTGCCAGGCCAGCTCAGAGCCAAGGACCGCAGAAGATATTTGGCCAGCCAAGACCCAGTCAGGGCAGTTCTGAAAAGGGAGGGTTTTCATTGTACTCCAAGCCTGGGAAGGGAGAGCAGCTGCGGCCGAGTGCCCCTCGGCCAGGTAGTAATGGCCTGACGCGACCCGCAACCAGTGCTCTTCCAAAGCAAGGTACACCACAGCAGAGACCAGGAAACAGTCTACAGGGCCGCCCAGGTCCTGGCAGTGGAGGTGTCAGACCTGTAACTAATGGTAGGCCTGCTGGTGGGGTCCCTATGAGGCCAGTCAGTAGCCTGGACCTGGGTCCTGGACGACCCAGGTGCACTGTGGTGGCAGAGACCATTTCATCCAAGAACTATACACCCAGACCTGGCATGGCACCCAGACCTGGCATGGCACCCAGACCTGGCATGGCACCCAGACCTGGCATGGCACCCAGACCTGGAGTGCAACCTGGGCCTCAAGGACCCCGGCCTATGATGAGGCCTCCAGGTAGAACAAACTTTTGTGATGGAACATTATGCATCATAATTCGTTAAATGTAGCTTTTTTTGCCCCATACTAAAACATTTATCAGATGCTCTTATCCAGAGTGACAGTAGTTACAGGGACAGTCTTTCCGTAGACACTCAGGGTCAAGTGTCTAGCTCAGGGACACAATTGTAGTGGGGTTTGAACCTGTGGCTGTGTCCTTGCCCCACAGGTCCCATGCTGCCACCAATAACGTCCGCATACAAGCGGCGTTATGATGACGAAGATGAATATGACCCAGAGATGGATGACTTCATTGACGATGAAGGAGAAGAGCAAGAAGAAATTTCCAAACACATCAGGGAGATCTTTGGTTATGATCGGAGCAGGTATGTACAATACAATAATCATTTTGCTTTACAGCACGCCAACCTGAACCATACCGGAATTTTGATTGTTGCCGACGTTCGTGTAGTTAACATATATTTAAGTGGATTAGGTTCTCACCATGACCCCTGTGTTAGGTACAAAGATGAGAGTGACTATGCGTTGAAATTCATGGAGAGCAGCTGGAAGGACCAACAGAAAGAAGAAGCGCAGAGGTAAGAGACGACTGTCTCTCCCCTGAGCTGCACTCAAGGATCCGGAAGTGGAATAGTGTTCATGTACAGAGCAACGCAGACTTCAGCCTGGACTGCTCTGTCAACTTTTAACACCTTTTTTTCTTTCTCTGCTTCAGTTTACGCTTGGGCATCAAGGAGGATGAAGAAGACATGCGTTTGGAGGAAGAGGAGAGGAAACAGAAACTAGCAATGAAAGCCAAGCGAAGAAAAGTTTAAAGATGCTGAACTTTTGTTATATGAGCTATTTAGAGAGTGAAATGCAAAATGAGGCTGGATGAAGTCAGGCGCTGGTCCCATTATTACATTTATTTATACGAAATCCCAGGAAAGGGGCAGATTTGCACTACCACAAACCCAACTTTAGTACAGAGAGCTGCACAGAGAATAAAATATGATGAAATATCCAGATACCATTTTTCTACCAATAGTATTGTGAACTTGACTGCCTTACATTGTGGACATGAGCTGCATTTGTTTGAATAATGACCATGTTTTGGTCAAAGATAGACTGAATTGTAATGTTATTACTTATTATTTAATTATGGTCAGAAGAACACTGCCTGGACTGTGTGGCATATTTCTTGTTAAAGTGATTTTGACAGAACTTGGTGTCCAGACTGTGGTTTATTATCATTTTTATTTATTTATTTCATTAACGACTATGTGTACAGATTGTTGGGGGGGCGTCCTCGGTGAAAATAGTTTCTTGCTAAAATACGTATTGCTATATGGTACTAATTTATTAGTCACATCACTCCAAACATCACTGACATGTCTTAGTTAAAATTAACGCTTAATGTCTTAGTTATTGTAACGCTTAATGTTGGTCTTTTAGACTAGTTTGACAGAAACAGACATTGTTTACGCCAGTTTTAAAGCAGTGTACGTTTAGGTGCTTTTCCGCCATCAACGACGTTTACACGGTGGCACAAAAATTGTCACGAAAACATTTTATTTACAGCATTTATCCAGAGCGAATTACAATCAGTTTCGTGAAGTCCTTCATTTTGTACCGCTGTCATTCGGCTGTAATTTCACAAAATTCGGATTTCGGGAAATTTCTGAGCTGAATATTAGAAACGCTCTTTTGAAGGTATTTTGTACAAAGTGTCTTGCCGTAGGCGTCGGCAGGCCCCTCCCATCCCAGGCAGAAGTTTACGGAAGTCCTGACTTCCCGGACGACGCCGCTGCGGGCGGATCGAGGCTCTCCTCCGAAAGACCGCGGTCTGGATCGAGCGATGATCGAATATGGACCTCAGCTCGGAACCGATTAAACGGACGCTGACCAAGGTCGGTTGGTCTCTTTAAACAACGTGCCCAGTAAGATGAGTAAGAACGCGGCGTCTCGGGGCGGAAGGCGGTACCGGTTAAACCTGCTCCCCGGTCGTCAACTCGCTGCGGTCGACGTCGAACGCGTGATCCTGCATGTTAAATGTGTTTTATTTGCCCGGGCAGTACAAGTTCCGCGATGTGGCCGTGGAGGAGCTGCAGAAGGTGCACCGGCTCCATCCTGACGTGAAGCCCGTGGTCGATTCGTACAGTGAGTAGATTCAACGCTGGGATTTAGTGGGATTTAGTGATCTTCAACCTTCCCAAATTCTCCCACACCACCCCTCTGCTACGTTCCCTCCACTGGCTCCCAGTAGCTGCATGCTTCAGGTTCAAAATACTGATGCTGGCCTACAAAGCCAAACATGGAGTAGCACCATCCTACCTCACAGCCCTTATTACACCTCGCACTGCACCTCGTTTACTCCGAGCCTCCAGTACTGCTCGCCTGGTCCCTCCATCTCTGAAGGTAAAAGGAAGACATTCATCTAGACTCTTCTCCGTCTTGGCCTCTCGGTGGTGGAATGAACTTCCCCTCGAGGTCAGAACAGCTCAGTCACTGAGTATTTTCAAACGGCAGCTCTACAGAATATTTAGATTAACTTGTAAACTTCTCACTGTCTAACTTATGTACAGAATCTACAACAAGAGTGAATAAAAAGATTGTATTCATCGTTGAGGGTCCTAATGAACCAGAACTGATCACTTCATCGATGGTAAGCCGCTCTGGATAAGGGCCTTAAATGTAAATGTAGAGTAGAATGTATGGTCCTACATTTACATTTACAGCATTTATCCAGAGTGACTTACAATCAGTAGTTACAGGGACAGTCCCCCCCTGGAGACACTCAGGGTTGAGTGTCTTGCTCAGGGAAACAATGGTAGTAAGTGGGATTTGAACCTGGGTCTTCTGGTTCATAGGCGAGTGTGTTACCCACTGGGCTACTACCACCCTATTCTAATGTTGGTGTGATGACATATGAAGGTTTTTTTTTCTTCCTCTCTTCCCCAGCGTGTACTGACAACTTGCAAAAGGACCTGTTGAAGCTGATTGGAAACATCCCAGTTAACTATCAGGGTGAGAGCATGGAGATGGATGGGTGGGTGCTCTTGGCGTCGGACAAAATCATGGGCGTCTGCGTGTGTTTGTAGGGAGGACATACAACTTGCCCATCCAACTATGGCTGCTGGAGTCCTTCCCGTTCACTCCCCCTATCTGCACGTTGAGACCCACTCCCAACATGGACGTCCGGGAAGGGAAGCACGTGGATGGACGCGGTCGGATCTACCTGCCCGGCCTTCATAACTGGGACCACGTAAGAACGCTGGCCACGTGACGCTTTCCCAGGCGGCTGTGCGAGGGCCTGGTTCTCACGCGTGTTCTCATGAAACCCACCAGCCCAAGTCTACGGTGAACGGCCTGCTGGATGAGATGATTGCGAAGTTTGAAGACGATCCTCCGCTGAGCGCCAAGCCAACAGCCGAAGACCCCAATGATCTGCTTGCTTTTGTTTCTAACTTAAAGATGAACGAAGGTGAGTTCATTAGTGCGCTGCTCGTTGCAGGTAAAATGTGCAAATAACCGATTGTTTAATCTCGTCTAAAAGGTTCAAACAAGTTGGATCAACCGCTGAACAAAGTTAGCGTGGTTGGCAGTGGGGATTTGGGATTGGCGTCTGTGATGGCTCTATTGGCCAAGGTAACGTCCGGAACTTCTGCTGTTACGTTCTCAGCGCGTCAGTTCTCACGAATGCAGCTTCAGACACGCGCCCTCACCGTCTTTTGTTGTAGGGAAGTGTGGACCGACTGGTTTTGATTGACATTCCGGAGAGTTCAACCAAGTCGGGGACGGCCGACCTGGAAATTTTCACTTTGCCAAAAGTGGAAATCTCGAAAGGTGAAAACCGCGGAAGAGGCCAGCGGGTCTTCTATGAGACATTTTGTGGAATTTGCTCTGTCGTTTTTTTTTTATTAATACTATTTTTTGTTTTTTTTTAATCGATCTCTCTGTAGATCTGTCGGCCTCATCTGGGTCTAAGGTGATCGTAGTGACCGCGAACGCTTGGAGCAATGACCAGTCTTACGTGGGCGTGGTTCAAACTAACGTAGACCTGTACAGAAGAATTATCCCAGCTCTGGCCCAGTTCAGCCCAAACGCCGTGCTACTCGTCGCCTCTCAGCCGGGTACGTTGCACACACACTTCAGTCATCATGGTGGGGGACAGTGGCCGCCTAGCGGTGAAGGAAGCGGCGCCGTAACCGGAAGGTTGCCGAATCCCGATCCGCCAAGGTGAGCAAAGCAGTTCCCCGGGCGCCGGTCATGGCTGCCCGCTGCTCACCAAGGGTGATGGTTAAAAGCAGAGGACACATTTCGTTGTGTCACTTCACACAAAAAAGGTGCGCGAGTAAGTAACAATTATGAGGAATTATTATTATTATTATTTTTTTTAAACACCACCAGGGATAAAAATGTTTGAGAACTGTGTCCAGGGTTTTGATTGTGGCTCCTGGTTTTGTCGCGCAGTGGACATCATGACCCACGTGGCGTGGAGACAGAGCGGCCTGCCTCCGACTCACGTGATCGGCATGGGCTGTAACCTGGACTCCGAGAGGCTTCAGCACATCGTCGGCATGGCCCTGGTGGCCAGCAGCGCTGGCAAGCAGCCCTGGGTGATAGGAGAACTTTCTGACAACAAAGGTGATTGGATCTGATCTGGAACCTGCTTCGGGCTCAAGTGGGTTGGGCAAATGAAAGAATGGTGCATGTATGCATATTTTATATTGCAGTTGGCGTGTGGAGTTTGATAAAACCAGGCACGGGCCAGTTTCCTGAGTTAACCCCAGTGACCAGTTCCACCAGGCCAATAATAGACAGGTGACACAAATATGTGGTAAAATGAAAATTACAATTACATTTATTTGACCTAAAATGTACAGTTACATCATGTATTTAGGCTTTGGATGGTATGTTAGAAATAACCAATCGGCCTGTCCATTTCATCAGGGGCTTTGAGATACTAAAGAGTCGAGGCCAGAGGTCCTGGTCGGTGGGACTGTCTGTTGCAGATATCACACACAGCATCATCACAGACCTCAGGAAGACCCACTCCGTTTCTACGCTGGCTCAGGTACGCGCGCGTATGCCACCTCGGGGAGGAGACATTTTTGGCGTGTCACATGACGCAAGCATGCCGTCTGTGTGAATGCACATTCCAAGTTCTTAAAATGTCACGCGTCGAGTTGTTTATTTAACAGAAGATGCAGCCCGTGTTGCCGTTGGAACTGCATGTGTGTGTCTGTCCAGGGCTGGGGCGGCATCGGCGTGGAAGTGTTCCTCAGCCTGCCCTGTGCTCTGGGGGCATCGGGGTCCACTCGCCTGGCCGGCTTGTCCCTCGACCAGGAGGAGGAGGCCAAGATAAGGGAGAGTGTCGCATCACTCGCCTGTCTGATGAAGCAGATCCGAATGTAGGTGAAAGGAGCAGCCGAGGAAGCAACTTTTACAAACTATATTTACTGTCATGACTCTTCGTTACTGCAGCAGTAACTAAAATGCTCTGGTGAACTGCTCTAGTTGTATTAAAGCCATGCACTTTGATTATGCAAACACTCAGAGAGCTGCAGCTCTCTCCAAAGACAAAAGGTTCTTTTAAAAACTAAGCAATAAGAGCTTGTCTACTTATGTGACTCTGCACTGATAAACCTACTTATTGCAAACGTGTATGCCTGGACCAAGAACGTGCCTTGATGTAAGAACTACTGCCATCGTGCAAATGAACTATTTTCCTACTGCTGGTCCCTTTTATTTTTGTGCTTGTGTAGCAAATATATGTGGTTTGTGGATGTTGGATTCTAAGTAAGAAATAATTATTTGCTGCACTGTTGTATTTATGCTTAAATAAAATGGTACAATGAAGAACTGTTCACAGTTGTGAAATAACAGAGCAATCATGTGAATAAAATCTAGACCGACTGTGAATCTGTAATGTTTGTTTTCAGTGGGAATAAAAGACAGACAACAGTAAATGTCAAACTTGCTTTTTTCCCCCCAGTCGAAAAGTTGTAACATTACAATTTTAGCACACTTGTTGAAGTCAAAAGGGAACCATGAAAACTTTGGGCAGAAGTCGTCATTTCCTTCAAAAGGGAATGCAAACGAATGAACAGTCCGACCTGAGACACTCGCGTGAGATTTAAATATTTTCTGTACATGATACAAAACGTAAGAACATCAAACAATATAAGTTAATAAAGCATTAACGACCTTCATTTATAAATGTTGTGGGCAGGGACTCGTAATGAAAAACTGAAGATGACCTCTAGGTGGCGCTATTGCTTGACATATGGCACTCGGCCACCGTTGGCTGATGGCGTCCCTATAGTGCTTGATGGTACAACGTCTGGCAGTTCCACCGATGGAAGCACCAGCGGCAGTCGTCTGATCTTCAAATACAACAGACGTCTGCGCGCTACATTACAGTGCGAGCAGGAGTTCTTAACAAGACAAAAGGGACAAAAACTGTTCCCTGTTCTTCCTTTCTTAAACACAGGAAAAGAAGTGACCAGTACTTCTGCGCTGCGCCATTTTTCTTTAAAATGTGAGGAATGTGAGCCCGCTCACTCAGGGAAAATAAATTAGCCACAGCAGAGCAGTGGTGCATTGTGGGGGGGGGCATGGACACTTGTTTCAAATTTGAAGTACGCGCCTCCAAAGCTCCGCTAGCGTCTAATACTGTATGATCTGTGTGTGGAACTTCACACGCTCCAAGCGCAGAATTGCAACTCGGTAACAACTGCGTCCAAACAACTGGTATAAAAGCATTCCAGCCTAAAGAAGGTATATTTATAAAATGGCTAAAAGGTTTTGTTGCTGTTGATTAAGAAAGGACAGCCTGAAGACTGACGGTAATGGCTGCACCCCCAATTTGTATGGCTTTCGTTATTATTGCGATGGCCTCTTTTGTTTTTTAAAAGGTCACAGACTTGGGCAGGTCCTGGCAAGGGCTGTACGCCCTGTAAAAATCAGGTTGGGACTGGACTGGAGGAACTCCCGTGGACTGTCTGGTAGGTTTTGAGGCGGCTGAGGACCCCCCAAGCCCCCTGGCCGCGCACAGCCTGGCTGCCTCTTGGCTGGCAGAGACAGGCTTCTGTCTGGGCGAGTCAAGCGGGGGGAAAGTGGGCTGGGCGTGGAGACCGTCTGCAAAAGAGGGTGGGGGCAGAGGGAACACTGACTCGGGGGTCACCCACCTGTCCTGGCCTTCGTATCGCAGCTCGGGGCGCAGGGTATTGGAGAAGGCAGGAGGCGGGGGAAGGAAGGGGCCACAGTCTGCTGGTGACGGAAGGTCGGTTGCTGGTGGAGGGGGCGGTAAACCGCTCAGCCTCAGCGTTTCCTTCGCCGGCTCTGCGCCAAAGCCAGTGGCTGCCATGTCCAGCAGATGGTGCAGGTAACGGTCCGCCTCCTCTCCCTCCATCCCTCCTTCGGAAAGGTTGTCATAGTGGGACGTGTTGGAAGGCCGGCGGTGGCCAGTAAGCGAAGGCACAGGGAGTGTTGCTGGAAACTGTCGGGGTAAATGTGGTTCCAGGGTGTGAGAGTACAGAGAGGGGCGCTCCCCTACAAAACTGGGGCACGGAGATGGGGTTTTGGGTAGTGGCTGACTGCAGTCGTCCATATGGAGGGGTGGAGGTGGGGGCAGGTCAGGCAGGTTTAGTGAATGCACGCTGGTACTGTCTGCATCTGGCGGCTGGTATGGAGGAGGCCATTCGGATGAGTCCTGTACCTGCTCCTGCTCAGTCTGAACGCTGCTGAAGCCTCCTCGCCGAGGAATCTCGTCAGGAGTTTGCAGGGCCTGGCTATGTATCAACACTGGGTTGGGAGAGGGCATGGGTGGTGTACACACCCCACAGAGGCCCTGGGGACTCTGGGAATCACTGGGGGATGGGGTTTTATCCACTGAGATGGTGTTTTGTTGGACAAGCTGTGAGGTCGTAGGCTGGGTGCTGGCTTTGGTCTCAGCGACTGTGGGCTGTGGCTTAACTGGAATCAGCAGCACTGGCCGCTCCAGACCAAGAGGCTTTTTCGGTTGCTCATCTCCTTTTGCTGTAATAAACAAATAAATAAATCAAATAAGTTATATTTTACATAAAATACACACAATATAACAATCTGTCCTGATTAATTTATTGTCCACAAAATAGGTGAAAAATGGTGTCATGATTTAAAGAATTATTTTGAATGCTGTTACACATTAAAAACAGCGGGTGGCACAAACAGCAATTAAAAAAAAGGTATGAGCTATTCTTTCTCTATGACATGAACAGTGTACATAAATCAGGATCAAAACAGTAGTACATGTATATTTAAATCTATGATTAGAATTAAGGCCAGAAATGCAAGTTGTTCTTTAGTGGCACGTCAGACTACAGGGAGATGGGTAGGAACTACGGGGCGTGTACTGTATTCTCTGTATTTAAGATGTACCTGGAGGAGGGAGATCCAGCTTCATCTTGCGCAATTCGGACATGGAGGCCTGCAGCTGCTCTATCACAATATCATCACTGAGGTTGAAGGACTCTGAAATCTGCTCCTGCAGAAACTCTCTCAGATCTTCCAAGCCCATCTTAAGTAGACGCTCTGCAACAAAACACAGTCTCCCATCATCTGCAACATTACTCATCGTAAACATAGTCTACCACATATCCTGAACACACCACAGTAAACACGACACATACTCTACACAAAAATACACACGCCTTAATACGTTCTTTTTTAAAGCACCGATTAACACACATCCTGCACACAACACTACAAAGGTCCACACGTCCAAAAATACTTAAGTGAATCGAAATTACACCAACTATACACACACACACACGATGTCAAAGACTACATGCATTTTTTAAACAGGTTCTCTTTGGAGTGTACATGCTATGCTTACTTTTGTGAATTTTTAGAACGGTGTAGGCCATGGCAGTCAAAATCTTCTCCCCCTCTAAGATGTAGATGTCCCACAAACGCAGGGTAAGGGTAAATGGAGTCTGAACAGACAGGAAACGTTATTATATTACACAAGAACAATAAAAACATAGGAATAAATCAATATGGGAAAACACCAGTCACACAGCAATAACTCCTCCACAGGTCTGAGTGGTGCAGCGCTTTCAGCAAATGCCTGAGATATTAGCACTGTGCCGTTACTATGGAGACGACCCAAGCATTCCATTATTCTGTGGTCAGTATGGTGACGTAAGCACCCGACAGGAAGCAGAGGTCTGACTGGACTGATCTGGTGTGACAAGGGTCATTCTATTTTTTGTTCCCCTAGGAAACGGACAACAGAAACTGACATATAAGGCCCTGGACGAAGCCCTCCTGAGTGCGCTCAGCGATAACGTCAGCAGAGGACAAGCACAGAAGAAGGGATTACTCACCCTATCAATGAAGCACTGCAGGAACCATTTGGTTGTGTATATACCCGTGGACATCTGCTCCTTGTCCTGAAGAGAAGGGGGCATGGTGTGATTAAAGCACAGCCTGGAGAGCGGGGCTCTCGCTCGAATCCTTACCAAGTGTTTCTTTAGTTTGGGCATAAGCTTGGAGAGGATCTGGTCATGGTGGCCCTGGAACCGTTGCAGCTTGGGGAAACCAGGAATGAAGAATCCTTGAAATTAGAAAATCAAGAGAGAATTACGTCCAATTGGGTCATTTTAATATGCTAATCTTTCTAAAAATATATATTTTCTATCCTCTAACTATTCTTTGCGATTCTCCAATTGATAATTGAATAATGTGATTGAGGGAATTTTTTGCCATTAGTGAAATTGAATGGTCATTGTGAAGCACAGCAAGCACAGCCCACAGTGACATGAAATGTGTCCTCTGCTTTTAACCATCACCCTTGGTGAGCAGTTGGCAGCCATGAAAGGTGCCCGGGGAGCAGTGTGTGGGGACAGTGCTTTGCTCAGTGGCGCCACAGTGGCAACCTTACGATTATGGGTCGGATTCCTTACCTGCTAGGCCAAACACATTCTGCAAAACTAGATAAATGCTCTGGGACCGTTATGGCAGTGTTATGTCTATTCATTTAGAGTGAATTTTGAAAAGACAGACTGACTCTTATCAATGACATTATGTTATGTGTAAATGTATTGAAATTTACACCTTGTGTTGTAGATCGATGTGAGAGGACGGGAGATAGGTTTCTACCACCCTAACGTTCAGGTCTATTTCCCATCATTTGTCAAGAAGTAATAAAGGCAACATAGTGGTGCACTTCACTCCCATCAATTTGTGGTTTCATGCTTGATTTGAACATGAATGAACACTTTGACCGTTCACACACACCAGATCAGCAGGAGCTGCATTTAAATCTACCCTCTTCATCTTTTCAACAGCCCTGACAGGGGCAGTGGCGGCATAGCAGGTAAGGAGGCGGACCCATAATCAGAAGGTTGCCAGTTCGAATCGCGAACCAGCAAGGTGCCACTCAGCGAAGTACCCTCCCCACATGCTGCTCCCCGGGTGCCTGTCATGGCTGCCCACTGCTCACCAAGGGTGATGGGTTAAAAGCGGAGGACGCATTTCGTTGTGTGTGCACCGTGTGACAATCACTTTCACTGACTGGCTGGTACCAGCAGACTCACCGTGCATGGCATGTTTCTGGTTGGTCAGCAGCTGTGACAGGGCCCAGAAGGCATCCTCCTCGTTCATGTACATGAGCAGAATGGCAGCAACCTGGCTCATGCCCTGACAGTAGCTCACCTCCTGCATACGGACAGGGATCTGGTCAGACATCATAATTTCAAATCTGATAGATCGACTAAATAAATTACTATAGGACACATGATATAAAAAAAGACCTAGATTCTCATATCTAGATATCATTTTCATGTCCTCCCTCTGCTTTTATTTCACACATTTCAATCTCTTCTCTTTCCTTTCTGTAAATAAATACATTTCCCCAGTCTGCCCCACATATGTTCTTTCCCCACACGCTTTTCCTGTTTCCGCTTCAAACCATTTCTCCGTCCCAGTTCATCCAGCCTGTAATGGGCACACTGGGGAGGGGGGAAAACTAGGCCAGCAAGCACATGGTCATTTTTTTCTGGCATATCAACACGCATGCAGGGCCAAATCACACTGCTTAGGAATTTGTACCACCTGGCTTCTTCTAGTGCTTTGCCACAAACAGACAAAATTATTTTTAGGCCACACCTTCGCCATGACACGTAGCCGTTAACTTCAAATAATGGCAAGGGGGAAAAAAGCCAAGCTGCTGTAGCTGTGACCTCCGCCATCACAGGTCACTAGCGACAGACTGACCCCGTATAAACCGACACGGGTTGTGCTCGAGCGTGTGAATGAGCACATGTGCAGGCACAAGCAGTCTGCATGCCAAGCCATGAATAAAACAGAGTGTGCAGAGCAGCCCTTGCTGAGGGTGTGGTTGCTGGATGTACCCCCCCCCGGCTCCGAAGTGGGTTACGTAACCCCCCCTGCCCCTCCCGCACTTACCGTGTTGTACACAGAATACGCCGCCAGCACATGGAACAGGGCTTGCTGCCTGTTAGGAGGACAAGGACACAGTCAGCGCGACGCCTGTCATCAGCACGGCCGGGCAAACCTTTACACAGATGCATTACGTGCTTTTTTCTTAATGTATGATTCTCAAAGAGAAACAGAAAAAAAGATAAATGTTCCAGAAGTTTCCTTCTGTTTGTTGTCATTTTTTTAAAAAGACCTTGGTTGGCAGTGCAACACAGTTCTGTTGACCATCCTTTCCCACAGTGCACCCTCCCATCCTTTTTAAACTATTAATGAACCTGGGGTGGGGGTGGGTTTAGGTGGTAGATGTGCCAGACCCCTCTGCATGCCTGCAGTCAATTATCCCGCCGGTGACGTCGTTTCACGTCTCCACTCCACCACAAGGCAGAAACCAGTGAAACCACAGAGCAACCGAGGAGGCTTTTTCAAAAAAATGTCAGGCCCCGTTTGTTCAGCAAGGACGCCGGCTGAATGACTGATGGGTCTGTGGGCATTCGCAGCAATGGCCAGTCAGCAGTATACTGAATTAATTTCCGCAGGAAGGGGACTGAACCTCAGAAATGTAAAACCGAGAGAACATTTGCAAAACTACTTCTAATGCAAATTCGGCCCACAGAGTCAACCGGCCGTAGGAAATCTATTTAAAGAGCAGGACACTGCTTACAGCTGTTGACCAGGAAGGGGGCAGGAAATACAGCTATTGTACTGTGGTTTTCACCTTAGATGTGAGCTGGGGACTCTGTTCCTAATTGTGCTTCCACAATTATCAGCATATCTAATGTCCAGAAAAGCTCTAGTAGCATTACATACAATGGAAAGCCTCCCAGTAGGACTAAAACAGCTTCAAATAAAGACTTATAACAATGACCACAAAATGTCCCCTGATAACCGTATTAAAGGTGTGAAACACTCATTTCATGATTCAATTCAGCAACAATTCCTGATCAATGACAAAATATATAATCAGAGTAATCAGAGCAAAGGCTGCATATTTTGAAGAAACTAGAATATAAAACATGTTTTCAGTTATTTCACCCTCAGTGAGAATCTACCAATGTAAATGATCATGAAAACACATTGAATTTTTTGGATGTGTGTGTGTGTGTGTGTGTGTGTGTGTGTGTGTGTGTGTGTGTGTGTGTGTGTGTGTGTGTATATATATATATATATATATATATATATATATATATAAAACCATTAACACAGATGTATCACAGACATATGTTACATAATTATATTAACTACAAACATTTCTGATCAAAATTTTACCCTTTCACATAAACATAGCCAATCAGTAAACACAGTAAAAAAATATTCAAAATACAGCAACACCAGTGGACACACCAGTAAATCAAGGTGCAGCCCAGTGTCCCTTCGAACCCCTTCAACCAACACAACTAAAAGAGAGGAAGACCCTGTTTTGGCTGAGAGGTTTAGGAGATTAGCCCAGCTTGGGAGTGGAGTGCACATGGAAAGGGGGGCTTATATCTGAATACATGGGACCAGGAAGCGAAGAGATTAGGAGAATGAAGGATGATAACCAAAACAAACAGGGAGAGATTTGGATAATGAGCTTTTAACATTGAGGCAAAACACAGAAAAGGCTCTCAGAACAAAGCACCCACCAGGGCAGCGATGATGTGGTGGAGCTCAGGGGACACGTGAAAGATTCAAATGCAGTTACTATGGACTCACTTGACACCGAAGCGATCCATGAACATGACGTGATTTCGGAAGGTCCTGTTCACGTCCAGGTCAATCTGTCTGATTTCTGTAGAGTAGCTTCTGGCTTGCAGTTTCATTTTCTGGTTGACCACAAAAAAACAAAGAAAAAAAGAATTTGGCCAAATATAATATTAAATACTAAATTAACTTTAGTACATGAATGCTGGGAAACTGTGGCATGTCAAAGCAGATGAAAGGTGGTAGAAAGTGGGTCAAATGGACTGTGTATTGTGAAACTATCCCCTGAGTGGCAGTTCTTCTCATGACAAACAGAGCTAAACCTCAGTGACCACATGATCTTCAATTTTAGCAGCCGTGTGAATGACGAGCAGTGGTGGCAGAGTGCTCTCTAAGGCCTCTCTAAGGCCTTCTCAAATTGTCTTTGCCCAATGGTAACATATCACGAGCAGATCCTGGGTTAATCTTCAGTCGCCCATTACCCAGACTTCCCTTGAAGCAGCTCTGCAGAGCCTCCAGACTGTGAATCATTTGGGAGCTGTCTGTATATGTTTGCTGCTCTATAACAGGGAACATCTGTTTAGGAAATCGTGGCTCACAGGCAAGCTGTCCTTTAAAGTGCCCTTCTGATTAAACAGTGTGTAATTTTTTAAATATGTGTGCTTTATAAAGACCTGACTGGATAAGGATATAGTTTTAGGATTGCAAGTTACATTTTGTGGGAAAAAATACTGAAATGAATTGAACATCTGAAATGAACTGAAATGAACATCTGAGCTGCCAAAGCCTCCCCTTTACCACTCACCTCATATTTGCCCTCATTTTCGTTCCTCACTTTCTCCACATCCAGCATCAGAGCCCAGGCCCGTCCTCTCAGGTGCAGCGGGATGCCCTTATACACACGCTTCAACAGCTGAGAGAGAGGCCGCGCAGAGGGTGGTCAGTGGGGAAAGATGGCCATGCAGCGATCTCTGCAGCGCTGCACATTCATGCCTACCTTGTCGCTGTTCCTGTACTTCTCCCATTTATTCACCATCTTCAGCCACTTTTGAGCCCGCTCCACCTCCTGCTGTTTTTGCTGTACATAAAAGAGCAAAATAATACATTCTTGAGTAAGGGAAAAAAGCAACTTCACTTTAAATGAATTCCCTGGTATGAACAGAACATGGTGCATAGCAACATACAGAGAAAATACTGTTAAGAGCATTGATATGGTCATAAAATTGAATATGATGTTAAAAAAATAAAACCATTTGCAGTCGTAAAATCTAAAGACCAAATGGATTTGCACTGTTGTAACTGTTCCAATTGTTTATGTTCAATTTAAGAACGTATTCTGTTTAATTATGTGTATTTTAGTGTATAGGGCAAGGTACTTTTATTCTGAAACCTACATTAAGCATAAGGGGATGGAGTAATAACACGCCAACAGCGAGTGTTTGCAGCAAGCTGTGTAATAAGTTCAAAGATGAAGTGTTGTGCATTTTTCTATTTATCTGTAAACTAATATGATAAGTATTGTCAGTTTTCACTGTTCTTGGTGGTCCAACAATTTGAAGATTTGGAGAGACCTAATAAAACCTGTGAAGGAAACCACTTGCATCCGTATGTGCCTGAAAGGGAGTCACACTTATGCTCATTATACTTAAAATAGAACATATGTAAATGGAGTAATGTATTGTTCTTTGGGCAGTAATATCACAGCCAAACATTAAAAAAAATCACAGTGGAGTACCAAAGAATGAATTTACCTTCTCCTCAACTGCACTTGGTGTTGGTGGCAGCTCCTTCTCACTAGGAAAGAAAATGTATGTGTTGGTATTTTACCAATACAGACTCTTGTGCAGAAGGGGGCAAAGACTGCAAATGGTTATCTGTTTTGTGTGTGTGTGTGAGAACACTGGATGCATTTATCACAATAAATATCAAAATGCTACCCATCCTTAAAAATAAACATGAGGGGAAGACTGCTTTTGGACAAAGCTATAAATAAGATGGAGAAAAGTACTGTGTGTGTAGTTAGAGACTATAATAATAATGTGTCTCTGAGAGTTCTGGCACACTGGCCGGTTTTCCCCTTTCGCTCGCTACCCTGTCGTCAAACAAGCAGCAATAAATCTTCCTGCTCTTGACCCAGCCTGGCCAGGCCGGAGAAGACTTACTGCAGGAAGCCGAATCGGTCCATGACCTTGTAGAGACTGCTGTCGGCATCTTCCCAGGGGTCGATGTGCACATCCTCGTGCCTGCCCTGTACATAGACATGTCAGCATGGTTGGAGAACGCAAACAGAAAAAAAAACAAACAGTTTGCTATTTTGCATGGTTACACAATGCATTTAGTCTTCCGCACACCTTATCATCCAAAAGTTTATCTGTAAAGATTATGAACATCACAATGCAAGGCTGTACAAACATCACTAGTTTCTTCTGTGAATTGAACCAGAACCCATCGTTTAATTGGAAGATTAAGAGTTCGCTTTACGACAAAGCTTCATTAAGGTTCCCTGTTCCAGAAAAACTCCCAAGCAATATATATCATTCCATCTGTCTACCTTAATCCTAATTAAGCAATGGCTGGAAAGAAAACTGTTCATATATTCTTAACTGAAGGATAATGGAAAAAAGCAACTAATTTAAGCCCAAGCTTGAGTTTATAGTCAGCCAAACCATCTAGAAAAAAAAAAAAAAGTCTTATGAGTGTTATGTTCATATTTATGAGTTTATTGCTCATAAATATGATCGGGGCAAGGCCGGTGTAGGTCATCCCAAATGAAGCATGGTGGGTACTGCAGGGTGCTACAGGGCTGCTCTTCTTCAGCTAAAGTGGATGAGGTAGGGCTCCAAATATTTACTACTGAAAGCTCTCTGTAAAGAGGAGGTTCTCCTGTCCATCAAATATCTAAATACAGCATGCGGTCACATCAGCCAATGAACATCCAACTTGGAGCTAGCTCGACTATTACATAGGGGTTACTCGTAAAGGCATGAGCAAATCCGCTGAATTGCCTTAATTGTCTGTCCGAGCCATATTTTCACGGGTGTATTTATTTGTTTATTTGTTCTCTTTACCTTTCAGAAAGTAAAATGTACCTGAAATTTGTTAAACTAAACTTAAGTGTGAATCAGATATCAATGACTTTTCCATCACTTTATATGTTTATTTTGTACTCCAAAACTTTTAAAGGCCTGGAAAATTATCTTTTCAAATTCCATGACTTCATCAGGTTTTTAATGACCGTATGAACCCTGATTATAAAAACTGAAATTCCAGTTCATGGTATACAGATGTCAGGTTTTCTTTTCAACAACCCCACAAATCCATGACTCTTGCATAATCCAGTCCAACGTCAGTAAATTTCAATATGCATGTCCCTGCCTGGGGCTCATGTTAGATGTGCACGCTGGGATACACTTCTCACAACCAGAGAACCCTCCTGAAATATTATTATTACTGATTATAACATTATTATTATTATTACTAATTATAACAATAATAATATATCCAGTAATAACAGCAATGTTTATAATAATAACAACAATAATAGTATACTTATTAATACTATGTGCCATAGATACATGCTCAGCAATTATCGGTGCAAGCACAAGTACTAAAAGTGCTTTAAAAAACAGTCACTGTTCTGAAAAGTTCTTGGCATTTAGGCTGCAAGGTAAATTTCGGGTTCAGGGTGTGTTTACATGATCTCGTGCCCCTACAGCGTCCTGGCACATTGACCATGCCAGCAGAGCAACCAATCCCAGGCCATTGGTCTTCACAGCGTCCCCGGCCACCCTGCTCGGCCGAGGTCGGCCATTACTCAATGATGAAGTTCCTGCGAGTGGCCTTAATAAAAGCCCCATTCCCTGGGTGCTGGGATTAGAGTGAACGTTTTCATCATCCACCATGCCGGCACGGCCAAAGGGCCGGCCTGTTCTTAACTTTACGCTAACATCTCTGAGGATTACAAATCTCCTGTCAGATTCTAATCAAAAGTCTTATTTTTAACCTGACGTGACATTTTAAAGCCGATCGTATGTGTCTGTTCTCTGGCACCGGACCAGTGTGACTGACCTTGTCATATTTTGAGATGATGTCAGCTCGTTCCTCGGCTATTAATGTGTCGATGTCCTTCTTCATCTCAAAATCTAGACGGGGATAAAGATATGAAACGGACACAAGTTAACACCGATTAAGCACAGTTTAAATTAAGTGTGGCACGTGACCTCACATCGCACACGTGTTCACCGGCCTCATGTAAACACGGAGGAGACACGAGCACCAAATGACACCGAGAGCGGGGTGAAGAGCGGGGTGTAAACCAGGCAGCGGGAGAGGATCTTCTCAAATAAACACAGCATCTGCTCTACACTCTGCACAGGTCTTCCTGCCTTCTCTCTATCAGCCCTGTAGGAGCCCTGCCGGTTGGAGTGAGTGGAGTATCTCCTGAGGACCTTGGTGTTTTTCAGTGAAAGCTGGCTGCATGGTGTTCCCACCTCTAGTGGGGATCGGTGGGATGAGTGGAGGAAGGAAGGGGGGCAGCTTCAGCTGCTCAAGCACTAATCCAACTGATGTCTGCTAGAATTACTACAACAGACATGGCGAAGGGGGAGGAGGAAGTCACCAAGACCAGGGACGAGTGGCCACCACAACAAAACACGAGTTTCATTCCATTTTCAAGGCCAAAATGGAAAAACGTACTCCACATACTAATTTTAATCTTTGTTTAATGGCTGAATCTGTATTCAATGAATAAATGCACACCCTAATCATTTCTGAGAGGGAGGACTGCTAGAAGTGCCCGGATCTAGAACTAGACAAGGTGTGGCAGCAATGAAAAAATCTAACAAGAGGTATATGCATAGGAAAGCATATATTTATCATTTCTATAATTGTTATCCTGAACGTGGGGCAGTGGTGGCCTAGCGGTTAAGGAAGCGGCCCCGTAATCAGAAGGTTGCCGGTTCGAATCCCGATCCGCCAAGGTGCCACTGAGGTGCCACTGAGCAAAGCACCGTCCCCACACACACTGCTCCCCGGGCGCCTGTCATGGCTGCCCACTGCTCACTAAGGGTGATGGTTAAAAGCAAAGGACACATTCATTGTGTGCACCATGTGCTGTGCCGCAGTGTATCACGATGATAATCACTTCACTTTCACTGTTCCCCTCTCCTATTTGTAAAGTGTTCTGAACTCCCCAGTGCCTGGCCTTGCCTTGCCATTCATATTTTAATGTTAATATTACAGAGTTATGCTTGAAAAGTGGCAGTGTGTTCACATGCATACACAAAGCAGCAACAATCAACCCATTTTCAAATAAAGCTACAGCTGAACTCCATTAAACTTTGTTTCAAATGTTTGCTGCAGTGACGTAAACCCCGAAAACCCTTTTCCAAGTTACAGAGAAGCAAATCTGGCTTGGTGTTGTTTTATTTGAGTCTCCCTGTTCATATTAAATGCAGGAGTAGCTACAGAAGACCCCAAAATAAATATGAGCATAAGTGCACACCCTGACATAACTCTCAATCAATAAGTGGATCTGAAGCATTTTGAATAATCTTTCTAGCATTTCTTTCTGCCATTTTTTAACAGCAGCTTGAATCTGTCACAAACTCTTCTGGTGTGGAGTTGTGTTTTTCCCCCCATGGTGCTTCCATGAACCACAAACATTTTTTCCAGGCGGTTATTAGAAGCCAAGGTTTAAGAGAAGAGCACAGCCATCCACAGCGTCTCTGCAAGCCGCTCCGCGGTCTCCCGGTCCGCCCTGTAGCCGACCTGGACATGTGGCGACAACAGGCATGTCGAGTGGACGCCCGGCCTGTCCAGCACCTGCCAGTCAGTTGTGGCTCTGCCGAGCGAGCGGGCGCTGCAGGCGCGGACGTACAGTTGTCTCCTCTGCCCCGCCCTCCCACCTGTCATACTTTTCCTTTCTTCCTCGCGCACAGGAATGCGGTTCGCGGGCCGAGCGGAACAGCATTTGTTTCTTTCAGCCTGTGCCACTCCGCTCTTGTTTTTTATATCACAGACTCAGAAGAAAAGGCGTGGCCCTGAGC
This sequence comes from Denticeps clupeoides, assembly GCF_900700375.1. Lineage (NCBI taxonomy): Eukaryota > Metazoa > Chordata > Actinopteri > Clupeiformes > Denticipitidae > Denticeps > Denticeps clupeoides. Next base: position 7,719,962 of record NC_041723.1, on the reverse strand, counting down.
TGAATGTCCATGAGCTGGTTTCAACACCGCAGTGGGTGGCTTCAGTGTAAACACCCCGAAACTCTGCCATCATAAATGGAAGGTACAGTGTCAGGCAGAGTGTTAGGTGTGGTAACATCGCAGCCAAGATGGTGACAGTTCCTCCTTTGTGCAACGTTGAGCTGCTTGTTAAGAAATGTATGTGCAGAAGAGGAAAATATGAAACAAAACAGCAAACGGCCGCCAACAACACTGTTTCGGGGGTAAAAGCGCTCCTGTTTGCAATATGCCATAATGCTATTCAGTTGTTATTTTACCACACTATTGAACAAATGAACACAGAAGAACTGAATGTGATGACAGGAGTTACTCCTTTTTGTGCTTTCTACCTTCACCATCTGCGATTGGAAATGATGCCAGATTTAACACATGGATTGAAATGCTGAAATGTCAGCGCAAATGAACTATTCCAAAGTGACTGTCTATGCAGAGCAAGTATAGTGAACCTACTACAGCCTGCAAGCATGCCTACGCTCGCCTATACACAGCCTATGTGAGGGCCACCAAAGCCACTTGAGAAACTCACACTTTCACCTGGATGGCAATATCATCTTGTACCAGTGACGCCATTTTACCAAGATTGCACCATGACAGTGTAAAATCCGAACAGCCGGGTTCTCAACTACACACTTTCAGGAGAAATTAATCTGAGTTAACCCTCTGGATTACAGCATGAGGAACAGAATTAGGATTAGGAGACCAGATGTGACATGGTAAACAGACATGTGGCAGATATGATTCAATGGGGGGAAAACAACAGCACCCCTCCCAGATCATCTCCCCAAACAATGATCTCCACCTCGTGCAGCAGGAGGCGAATGTTGGGGTGGTAGTAGCCTAGTGATCACGCCTATGACCCAGAATACCCACTTACTACCATTGTAGGGCGCTACGAAATCTGTTTTATTATTTCCTAAATTCAATTTCTTCCATTTTAATTCTTCTGAAATACCTACATCATTATGGAGTGGGTCGGGAAAAAACATTTCCATATAAATAATATGTGCATTTCATGCAAATAATTATTTGACAATATTGCACATAACTGTTTTAGCAGTCTTTGCATGATGGAGTTTGCATACTCCACATTCACTCTCCAACCACAACTTGACTAAATAGAGTGGGGGAGATTCTGATGACTAAACTCCGTTCCCAATGTTTCAGACTCCATGTTTCAGATTTAAACGTACACTGAGCTTGCAGCCCACGCACGGTCACGTGTCAGATAACGGCAAGATCACAAAACGCCAAGATATTAATGTTGCCCGACCAGCAAACTGAGCATCTTGTTACAAATGAACCCCAATTGCTCGTTGATGTTATAACATTATGTTATAAGAATTAGCCGAGAGTCCTCCAGGTTCAGATACGTACAGATGCATATTCATCATGGTAAGGAATTTAGATGACAGAACACACACACACAAAAAAAACCACTCCGCTATTACGCCACAAAGTGGGCTAAATGAAGATGTTATTAGAAACAGGGTCGGGTTGAACACAGTGTTCCTTCTCTTCTCTCCCTCCTTCTGGAGACACAACAGTCATGGCTGAACAGGAAGGAACCGGCACAAACACCCACATGTATGGCTTTGATTAGCAAAGGACCTTCTGGTGGACGGATGCTTGGGGACCCTTTGTGACAGCGGTTCTTTGTGAAGATTATTTTTGGCCCTGGGAGAAGTGAACTCTACACCTCCCTGCAACGAGGAATGGAAGGAAGGAGTGGAAATGTTGAAATAATGCTATTTTGTTTTGTTGTTCTGTTGAGTGTTAATATGTATTTTATAAGCACGGTCACGTTATAAAAACACTTTCAACAAGATAAAGTTAAGACTTTTTATGACTATTTCATGTCCACACTGGCAACAACTAGAAAGGAAATCAAAAATTACATCTACAAACATTATGTAATACATATATGATCACATCTATATTATTTCATCTAATATAAAATGCAGATATTTTTAACTGAAAAGAATGCCACTAAAGTGGTTTATTTAGGGTTACGCAATATGATGTCCTGTCATGGGCAGATAAGTACGCTTTCTCAAAGGCAACATCTAATGAGGAGTGAGTTCCCCAAAAACATCACCACGATAAGTCACATCATCTCACGAAAACACCGCCCAAGCTGACCAATAAGGATGTTCTCACCCTATTAATCACCATAACCAATCACACCAATTCTGAATAATATCAATACTCCTTCACATGATGAGTTGTCAGAATAGCTGATGTAACAGCCTTTAATAAACGGAACTAAGAACAATATTATTGGAACAGATCCCGTCACCAGTTTATGATAAGAGGCCTGGTGCGAATTTCGTTTTCAGCCAATGCTGCAAGACTATAAATGCGTCATTTCCCCAAAGCCATTACACACTTTCTTTCCACCGTGGCATCTAGCAACATGAGAAATGAGAGAATCCACCAGACGCCCACATTTCTGGTAATTTCTGCCATTTTCTGCCAGTCACCAATCTTTTGGTCACCGAGAAGAAGTCTCACTTTTTTCCGATGAACCCCACTCTGTGTAACCACAGGCTTCATGTTTACATGCAGAGAACCCCACCAATGGGAATACATCCAGAGCAGAATGGTTCAAGAATAGCCCCGTCCCTGGGGCATGCTGGGACTGTCGCATCTCCTGGCTGCTGTTCGCGGATCCTGTCTGCTGAGAAGCCCCGCCTCTAAAAAAAGGACCAAGTTTCCAAACCCTTCTCGACTTCCCCAGTCCTGAGACTACGCCACCACTAACCTTTAACAACAACGACAAAAAAATGTTGAACGATATTTATTTCTACATTATTTCATGATCCTTGCCCGGAACAGAGAAATCTCACCGGCAGCCAGGCTTCCCGGGTTGCTGTTCACCGTTCTGCAATGGGCCCTGTGGCCCCAGGAAGGGCCATTAAAAAGGCTCTTTGTGCGGGAAATAAAATAATATTATCCGTGTAAGGGATATCCTCAGGAGGAGCCGAACAAAGGGCTTTATTGATGCAGGAGACGAGTCATGAAATCCTGAAAGTCCACGCCGCTGGTGGAAGTGCAACCGCTGCTGCTGCTGCTGCCGCCGCTCGGTTCACGAAGATGGAGGAGGACAAAAAGGCAGCAGGAAGTGCACCCCGAGCAGCGTCACTACGCGCTTTACTTCTGATTGCCACCGCTGGCTGGTGGGAGAGAGCGAGGCAGCGCGACAGGCAGGAAGAGGAAACTGGTCCGCACGCGACGCTGGCCGCGATGCAGGCGCTGGCCCTCCCTCACCGGCCGGGAGGAATTGAGTCACTCGCCGCACGCTCGGCTCCGCTAGCTTCTCACAGCTGTATTTACAGGGATGAGCCACGGCTCTTCTCTGTCTGGCTCTTTCGTTTTGTTTTTTTTATATCGTGTGACAACGTCACCAACCGGTTAACCCGGTTCAGATCTCAATCACCATTCCATTCGTGCAGAAATAATCTCTAGGTTCTAAGCAGTCATGCTATAAGGGATTTTGGGGAGGCTAATGTATTTCAGAACATCATGTGACCTGTAAATGTGGGGAAAATAGCTTGACAAAATCATGTGTCATTTGATGTGAGTTTGTTCATTGTCAAATAAAGTTGAATGTAAATACAGCTCCAGTGTCCCTTTTGTCCCCTTTATAGTGTACTTCCGGTATGGTTTTTTTTATTCTATTTAATTTTGCTGCTCTCATGTTTCACTGTCCACTTTCTGCAGTGATGATGTGAATAAGGATTATTATCTATTATCTATTTTAGAACGGCATGTAAAAAACGCAAATGTCATTTTGTCCGCCACTGCCAATCTGAACTATGAAACAAGCTGATGAAAAGGGTGTGTGTGTGTGTGTGTGTGTGTGTGTGTGTGTGCATCAACTTGGAAAATGTAGGCGACGGACACGATTTTGGGAACGGAGTTTCCGTACCGCACAGTGAGGGTGACAGCCACGGCTTCCATTGGCCTTATACAGACTAAACGCTGCATAGTGAGCTGCTGGTGGCCTACTTCTGCTCCAGGAGGGCCGGGTGAGGGTGGGGGTGCGTGTGATTAAAAGGCGGGGAAACACAGCAGATGTTACAGTAATAAAGCACGCGTTACTGCGGTATATTTCATATATATATATATATTTTAAGAGGACATGCGTGTCGAGTCGAGAGAAAGGTGGGGCGGGCCGGAATTGTGTCTCAAGGGAAACCAACCTCTGCCCCACCTTTTCCGACACCGAGAGGAAACCGGCCCAGCAAACACCGCGACTTCCTGTCGCATCTCACCCCTGCCACCCTTAAAAAAAAAAAAAAAAAAACATCTGGTTCCAGCTGCTCGGCTGAAGGGGTGACAACAATGGCGGGAGAAGCCGCATGAATAAAGGAGCACGGGAATAAACGTGCAGGTCCCTTTTACCCTCCGACGCAGCACGTCACGGCTGCACGTGCCTGTCAGACGCCAGACACAAATGACAAAAACGTCCGGCCGCCGGTTCCGAACCGCGGCGCACGGAGAAGGCGGCGCCCGTTCCGCCTGAAACCGAGTTCGGCTTCCGAATGCTTTACTCCACCCAGCGAGCCGTGTGCGCGTTTTAATCATCAACCAAACCCCGCCGTAAATGTCCAGCGTCCCTGTCAGGTACCGTTACGGAGCGGCGATGGGACTCGGTGGCTCGCCTGGTTAAAAAAAAAGAAAAAAAAGAAAAAAAGAAAAGCGGGGGAGCGCAACAAAAAAGGAGGAGAAAAAAAAGAACGACAACGGCGCCGAACCTCCTACCTGTTCGGGTGACTCTTCGGTTCTCCCCAGACGGCGCCGCGGCGCTCTCTTCTCATTATTTCCCCGCGCTTCGGGCAGCCAGGCGGCGTCGGCGGCGGCGCTGGACCGACGTGGAGGCGGGAGCGCGCGTCGTCACGGGGCCCTCCGCCGGGCGCGCGCGCGCGCGCGTGCCCGTTCACGCGCGCCCGCGCGCGCTCCCGCCTTCGGCCCCGGCGTGGCGCTCGCGACACCCAGGAGAACGTCGCGCGGACGCGCGGCCCGCTTAATACGTCCGAATTTCAAGTTTGTTTGGCTTCGAAGCCATGGCTTCGAGTTGTGCCATTTATTATAGCCAGTTGTTATTTTTATACGACACATGAACAATTTAAACGTCTTTTTATTTATTGAGATGCTCAGTTATTGAGAGGTTGAGATGAATGTTTATGTTTTATTGCCCTCTGGTGGTTGGGAAGGCTGATGCAGTAATCGAGTGTTCTTTATCAGGGGCCGTTTAGGAAATATTTTAGACTTTTGTTACACAAACACATATGAAGCACTTCTTAGGCAAGAATACCACCAGGAAGCCTTTTTTTAAGAGATTTTCCAATATTATTGAACTTTACATTCTAACAAAATGAATGCACATTAACCATAATGCAACTGTTTAGGCAACAGTTAATTCATCATTTTATTTTAATTCACACGAAACAATTTTTAAACTCAGTGAAAGAAAGTCATGCACTCAGAGAAGGAAAGCAAAAAAAGCAATTGCACAGCTTTTGTGAATCTCTGTGTGACATAGTAATTACACACGACTTCCTGTGCACATAGATATGACATTGCAGACTGTCACAACCACAGCTTTGACAAGGACAAAGCACAGAGCAGAAAAAAAGGCCACATGGTCCGGGGTGGAGAGACAGGAGCTGTTATTACCGCGCTTCATGGAAGGGTTTGCAATAACGACAAAATAGCACTCAGGCGCCCGGGGAGCCTTGATCGTGTTTTTGTGATCGTTCAAGCCGAATACAGTAATAGCTCAGAATCATAACACCCAAATGGCCATAAATGTCACGACTTTGGAGTTGGTTCTTCCTGATGATTTAAATGACTTTATGTGTTTAAAGAGGGAATATTCTATTGCACTTGGGAATAAAAGTTGCTTCTGATGACAGTTTGACCTTTGAACAGTTTGAACGGCGGTGTCCGGGTTAAGAGCGAGCCCGGGTTCCTCCCTCCATGATCCTCTACTCTGCTCTCTCCACGCAGAGCCAGTAGATTGCAGTGAAGAGGAAGCGACAGCAGCAGGAGCCCCGAGGCAGGAGTGTGGTGTCCGTGCTCGTCTCCGCCCGGACATGACATTTTCCAGCAGCTCCTGCACTCACGCCAGGGATCAAATGCGATTGGCTAACATTTAGGCATAGCTGTGGCTCGATAATTGCTTTTCTTAAGGAAGACAAGAAAAGTATCTGTATGTTTTCCGACATCATTATGACTTTGTCATGTAATGAAAATGATGCTGATTGATTTCAAATGAAAAGCCCTGAAGAACAGATTCGGAGCTTCGGCTCACACATTCTCCCAGCTCCATCACTCTACTGGTACCTGACTGATGATGCTGGAGGAGAGATGGTCAGCACCCACATCCTAGTAGACATGACTAGCAACATTAACGTTTCATCACAGCATAAAAGGGATCATTCACGGTTACCTTACACCGATCTCTAATTAAGCTTCCGTTTAAGGTGGACGGGTGTGTCCTCTGTGCATTCATCCAACCAGGGGGCACCAAGAAAATCACGATGAAATCAATATTCAGCATTAAATACGTATCGCAGTGACGATTAAAACGTTCAGTACAAATTCCCGTCGTCTACCTGCTGATCAGTGGGGACGCTGTCTAATGAGCATCTCTCGTACCTCTCATTTAGCAGGAAGACAATGTGATTGCTGATTTAGTGGGCGGGCAACGTGAGACACCTGCAGCGCCCACATCACGACACATACCATCTCTGTCTCTCGATAAGGGTGGGTGGGGCGCTGCTACAGACAGATGCCTGTTTAAATATTAGTTGAGTTTACGGCTTACGTTGTTTTGTAATAAACGATGGACAGAAACAGTACACTTGAAGAGTGCATGGAAGACGGTTTGGCCCGAACGTGTGGTAATGATTGATCATGTTCACAGCATTGGAGCCTGTTATTATGGGTGGAAGTAAACAGGATGCCATTAGTCTTTCCCGGTTTGGAGCATCCGGATGGTGTAGATTTGAAAAAGATCTGTCTGTTTTCATCCCACTCCACCCAATCCCACTACTACCATTAATGCACCATTGTTCCATAGTAACCATATGTTGCTCCGAACTTCAATAACTGAGGGCCAGTAGGCCAGAACACTGGTTCCGTGATTTGGTTTGTCGTTCATAAACATTTAACAGGCAATTTCGGCCTCCCAGAGTTGTCAGAACAGCATCACAGCTCCTGGATACAGATAATTTATTCTATAGTGTCAGAACAATTTGTTAAAGTGAAAGTGAAGTGATTGTCATTGTGAAACACTGCAGCACAGCACACGGTTACAAATTGAAAAGTGTCATCTGCATTTAACCCATCACCCTTGGTGAGCAGTGGACAGCCATGACAGGCGCCCGGGGAGCAGCGTGTGGAGACGTTACTTTGCTGAAGGGGACCTCAGTGGAACCTTGGTGGTACCAGATTATTTTGACAGATGAAAAATGCATCCAGAACTAAAACATACTGCGCTTCCTGTATGTAACATGACATTCTCTGTTTTTTTTTTTTCACTTTTCACTCATTTGCACACCTTCACCCTATCTGATACACAGGATCATATGATTTATATCTTTTACGTAATCATCATCGTCTTGAAACATACCCATCCCAATTTTCTCACCGTACAAAAGAGATTATCAGTCGCAATAATTTTTTTTGTATCCTACATTGATCCTGAAATTGTCAAAGACCCACATGGTGCCAATCAGTTTCTCCATTTTTTATTTATTTTCACCCATCCACAATAAGATTATGTTCACATTTAATAATAATTTAAAATCCCATGGAAAAACATCCAATTGCCATATTGAGTTTCAAATGAAGTCACCAAACTTCAGTAAGGTGTTATTGATGGCATCGGGGTCTTGTGTGTGGACAGCCTGTCCTCGCATACCCCAGCTTCCATTTTGTCCAGCTCAATTTCTAACTCACCAGTAATGGTGGAGCCCTGCGGTCTGATGAGAGTCAGAGACACTTGTGAGCGACTGGGCGCCTGGTGACGATGTCTGGCGCAGCTGTGGTCATTAGTGGGACGAAAGTGATTTCCATCAACAGGCCAAACTGCCCGTCTCAGTGCCACGTCACAGCCTGCGTGCGTAACAGCTTTGGGAGTGGCATCGATCTAGTTTATGGTGACCTCGGCTCTCTGGTCACGTTGTGCTTCCAAGGCAATTTACTTTCATCTGCTCCGATAAGCAATTTCGGACATAACATCTTATTTGGTTTGTTTTCTTCAGCACGTTCTGCGTTGGCAAGCCTTTTAGCCCCAAGTGCTCTGTTTTAATGGCAACACAGAACCTAGCTGTCTTCTGTCATCATTTCTCACAATTTTTCAGTCAGTTTGACAGGATGATGCTTCTGTGCACGTGCTTTTCCAAATAAAACATGCCTTATTCATGAATGAACTTTTTATTATTGGATGAGAATAAAGGAGGAACTGTTGTTTGCTGTGGCTAGGCTGCCGAATCGTAAATGTCAGAGTTTAATTAGAAGGTGTCTCAATGAGGTAGAGGTCCTGGCAATTATCGCAACAGTCCCTGGGGCCTGAGGGACACATGGTGCCATTACCAGGCCTAAATCTAATCAGGAATCTGCTCTTAGAGAAGGCTCTGGTCTAATGTGAGCAGGTGAGGGCATCATTACAATGGCCTTAGCCCTCAGGTAGGAAGAGATTACAGCAAAAGGCTCACCAGGGACCTCCTCTCCTCAACACAGGGTCAATTCTGCTGAGTCAATATTTTACTCATAACTGTACCATTACAGCACCATTCACAGGACAGTGTGGTTCAAAGGTCTGAAATGACTGGTCCTATTTATCACCATTTTCTAATTTAACATGATGTATGTTAGCATAATATATCGAGTGCCATGTATAGATTGCGTTGTCTTGTTTATTATCTGTCACAATAGCAGGTCAGGGCAGGAAAAAGGACGCAATTGCTCAACTCACTTAGATACAGCGGATGTGCTTACAACAATGCACATACAGACAGGACAAGGTAAAACACAATGACCCGACCAGGACTAGAGACAATGAGGCTACATTTATACACTTAACCTCAGGTGCACACAATCAGTGTATAAGAAACATACACAGTCAAAACTCAGTATATAATGTAAATACTGTTCAACACTTAAACAACACAATGTAACTCCAAGTCAATCACACTTCTGTGAAATCAAACTGTCCACTTAGGAAACAAAATTTTTTCTGCCTGATGTTTTGGTCAACACACACGTGGCTCAGGTAGTGCAGCTCTGTAATGCATTTTTCCACTTTAATTCTGAATGTGACTCCAAATCCAGACCTCCATGGGCTGATACATTTGATTTTGTTGTGAGCACATTCAACCATGTAAAGAGCAAAGTATTTGAGAACAAAGTAACTGAGAGTGAGTTGAGTACACAAGAATCCTGTTAGTAAAAAGATCATATTTAGGATATCAGAGGCCAACAAATCAAGGTACCTTTTGATTCTTAAGTGCCCTCGAAGACAAATACTTGCCATTGCCAAACGTAATTCTCCTCTACATAGTTTGTGTAGGCCTACATCTACCAATGGAACTGTATGTATGTAATCTAAGAATATTCTGAAGACAGATGATGGGATGTTGTTCCATGGAACCACTGATTTGCTTAACTATGATGGATAGTGGAGTCTTAAATTTACATATATATTTTTTTTATTTGAAAAATTACCAGAACTATTAGAAAAAGGTTTTCACATGCTCAAATATGAAAAGAGGCATTAGAGAGCAAAGCTTTATCATGTCTTCAATCATGGCATTTTTGCTGCCCTGTCACCAAGTGTCAGAATAATTATTTAACAGATGAAAAATGTCTTGGAATGATTTATCAGGTTGAAAATGGGTTTTGGCCGATGGGTTGATAAGGATTTACCTTCTCAGATTGCACATGACAAACGATTATTTGAATTCAACTTTAATTGATGACATTAACAGCGACGTTTGCCCCAGAAGTGTCAATATTATCCACGTGAAACAAAAAGTCAGACTTTCAGTGCTTCTGTGTTCTACAATGTATTCTACAAATAGAGCATATGCATTTAAAATTTGGAACCAAATGGTTTCAAGCAATGCCATGTTGCCACTTTTGTTCCATCCAGAATTATAAGACAATACATTTTGTTTCATTCTTCGTTCTCCTGTTTAGAGAAAGATTTGTTCATTTTGCTTATCCGTTTCAACGCTTAAAGATGTGCATTATCCTTCACGCTGGGAGTTAAATGGACAAATAGGATGATCCATCCTTATTTTGGTTGTCAGCACCTGCAACCAGAAAGAGGGACATGCACAGTCAAACATGGCTTGTATGTGGGAATTAAATCATTAATGTCACTGAAGCCAGTGTGCTATGGAGATATGTCCAGTGAAACAATAATCACTCACATTCATGCGATGGGGCAGTAAATCGTTTTAATGGTCAGGTTGTATATTCTACCTTTTCCCTTTTCCTCTGTCTTGTTTTGGCACCGATTATGTCTCCCTTTAATGACAAAACGTGGAGGAGAAGGTTTATAGTAAAATGACAGTTTGTTCTGAGCACTGCATAAGAAGCAGCGTCACTAACGAGGCCAGTGTAGGTACAAGATGTTCCAACTAAAATGGAAAGCTGCTTATTGCCATGTTGTACCTGTCTGGCACTGCTGCCATTAAGCCAGATGAACGCAATACACCGCATAAAGAACATTATATTTTTGACACTTGGTAGGGACATCAAGTCGTGCAAATGCTACACATTTCAGACTTCAAAGAGAAAATTAAACCATGCAGCAAGATATTTAACAGATTCAAAAATCATTTTTGGCAATGGAAAGAAAGCAAGCATCTGGGGACATTTTCTACAAAACTATAAAACATGAACCAGGACAGGAAAGAGGATTTTTATGTATTTGCATGTGTTATATACATGAATCATATTTCACGTTTATGCAAATTGGGTAATTGTTGTTGTTCCTATTGTTATAATTACTGTTATAGGGGAACATCCATGATGGGAATATATGAAGGAATATTTATTTGTGTCTTTTTTCTTCCTGTGCTTTGAACCTAATCACACTCACAAAGACAAAACGCAACATTCAATAAAAAAAAATGGTGTGGAGGATGACGAATGATCATGCAGCTGGGGACACTGCAATTACTCTGTCTAAAGTCTAACAATTACGTGGAGAAAGCTGCTGGGCTCAATACGAACAGGATGCTGGGGAATCAATACATAATTGCCATAATTATCGTCGTAGTGCCGGTGTGGGTTCCTGTGTAGCTTCCTGAAAAGGAGAAAAAATAACATACAATGCCTTGAATGGCAGAGGCTTGTCGCACTGTCAGGTGCGACATTTTGCACAATAGCATTTGATATTCTGCATGTGGAACGGTCCTGCCGGTGTTGATTCAGCTGATCCCGGGGTAGCCATGACACCCGGATTCTCAGCCAGTGCCTTCTTCAGCCCTCAGGGTGTCTCATTATCTGCTGAGCAGTGGGACTCTCAATCCTCCACTTTTGTGTCTACAACTACAAAGGACAAAGCAGCAAGTGTTTCTCTTTTACAGGACTTCTCAGAAGTGAACAAAGAAATCACCCTCTATCATCATATCTGGACCTTAGGGCAGCTATTGACTCCATAGACCGTGGCACTCTATTAAATCATAGGCATGAAGTAAAATTTCACTTTTATGCAGACGAAACCAAAGTGTGTACCTCTGTCAAGCATGATTAAGTTCACCACCTCTCTAAAATGGAAAATCTTCTAAAGAACTTCAGAGACTGGAGACTGCAATGTTGATTGGTCCCAAAAGGGCTAGATGCGGATTAACAGAATAGAAATTGGCTCGTGCTGGTTTCTCATTTGATCCTAGCGCATCAGTAAAGAACTTGGGTGTGACCTTTGATGCTGTTTCTGTTATTTGGCTGTCATATTCAAAACATTTCCAGGAAGGTTGAACTTTTGCCTAAGAAATATAACTAGGGAGAGGAAATTGCTCTCCATCTATTGCTACAGACTGCCAAAGTTGGAGGTTATAAATCAGTCAATCAATCAATAATTACAGAGAAATTAGTACATACATGCATAACATCTAGGCTAGACTACTGTAACTCTCTGTCATCTGTTTGCTTTCTTGTTTCACTGTATAAAATCTAACTTGTTCACTGCAGACAAAGTAGACAACCTGGACTGGTACATGTTTGTGATTTATGTTCTTTGTGAAATATGCAAATGTTGAGAATCACTTTTTGCATTCAGGACCAGATTCATTGTAATTGAATCCTTAGTATCAAGATATGATGTTGAAATTAGTGGTGGGCCGTTTTTCGGCGTTAACATGCTGCGTTAACGTGAGACTCTTATTGGGCGATAAAAAAAATATCGCCATTAATCTATTCACAAAGTTGGGTTGGGAGTGTCAGGATTGCCTGCAGCTGGGCTCCACACCTGACTCCAATCCTGACGCCCCATAAATGCCGGATGTTTCCGCCCCTTCTAGGTCTCCGGCATTTTCGTGAACTTCAGTTGGTAACAGTGTTTGTAATTTGAGTTCTGGCAATCGCCACACGCCTACGGGTTAGTTTTAGTTTTTCTTTATTGAAGTTAAATCTTTTTCGGCCACCGCGCCATTGTTTATTTGTATTTATTTATTGTCCGTTAATAAAAACCCCTTCCCAACATGTCAGACCTCTGCGCTTCCTTCCCCCGTACATCCGTAGTCGTGACAGGGAGCTGGGTCTATACTACGCAAGCTATTGTGCCGGAGTTAAATGGTTACACTAGATTTATAAGTTTATTTCTTCTTTCTTGTGTCTTTTATTTTCTTGTTTCCTAAAGACTTTTATTTTGTTTTTGAGACCCGATTCAGGTCTCTTGGACACATGGTGTGAGTTGTGAGAGGTGCGTGGGGTTTGTGTGCAAAAAGTTATTTCTTTCATTTTAATTTATGTACATATTAGGGATATTTTGCATGTGTGTTATTTTGTGAATATTTTTTTATGTTCTTTTAATACTGTATATTGTAGAGAGAGGTGCAGAAAGACGCAATGTTCTGACGCGACCTTGCTTTTTGTACAGGAATGCAGTATTGTAAATTGTAAATGCATTATGTTAATGTTCAGTTCTTTTGGACACATGGCGTGACTTGTGAGAGTAGAGAGAGTTGCAGAAAGACGCGATGTGTGATGCAATGTTCTGACACGACCTTGCTTTTTGTACAGAATACACTTTGCACAGAAAATCTCTTGGGTGTCAGCTCATCATTTGTGGTTCAAGAAACAAAATCAAAAAGTTACACAACGCAGAAGAAGAACCGCTACACTATGATGACTTTCACCTTGATATTTTAGCGCAGATGTATACCTAGCCGAGTTGCACTGTAGGGGGCGAGAACGAGTCTTCAAACTGTGAAATTACCACATCAAACGTGACGTGGTAACATGGATGCAGCTATTTAACTGAATAAACAGTTGGTAAACACAAGTACATCTTAGTGAACATCATTTATTTTCATCACCAATTATCATAGTAGAACAGCTTTCTCAAGCAGTTTGTGATGCATTTTGGAAACAGGAGATGAGCCCCTGGTCTAATGTGCCACCTGGCTTGAGAAACCCGTTCTCAAATACTTACTTTTAGTCATTATTTGGGTAGCACACATATTCTGAATGCCTTTGTCAGAATTCGAATGAGCCATTTTAATCTAGATTAATCTAGATTAATGTAGAGTAATGTAGATTAATCTAGAATCTAGATTAATCAAGATTAATCTAGATTAATGTAGAGTAATGTAGATTAATCTAGAATCTAGATTAATCAAGATTAATCTATATTAATTTTGCTTACTCTAGATTAATCTATATTAATTTTGCTTACTCTAGATTAATCTATATTAATTTTGCTTACTCTAGATTAATCTATATTAATTTTGCTTACTCTAGATTAATCTATATTAATTCCAAGATTACAGTGATATTAAGAAAATTAATCTATGCCCACCTCTAGTTAAAATATATCCCTAATAATCTCATGACTGAATTACTGTAACTCTAGCAGGTCTACCTTCTAGCAGGTCTACCTCTAAATGCCATCCGGCCTCTACAATTAATACAGAATGCAGCAGTAGTCTCCAGTACTGCTTGCCTGGTCCCTCCACTGCTTAAGGTATGAGGAAGACACTCGTCTAGACCATACTCTGTCTTGGACCTGAGGTGGTGGAATGAACTGTATGAGGGAGTGTAATAGGTACTTAAATGAAGTAGGCAAATGTACATAAAAAATAATAAATACAGATATTTATTCTTTTAATATATGCCTGGTCTGTATACATATGCCTACTCCATGTAAATCCTCCAGGTAGGGTGGTAGTAGTCTAGTGGGTAAGGCACTCGACTATGAACTAGAAGGCCCATGTTCAAATCCTACTTACTACCATTGTCCTCTAGGAGGACTGTCCCTGTAACTACTGATTGTAATTTGCTCTGGTTTGCTGAATGCCGTGAATAAAAAAGTATATAGCCCACGTAAATGTACTAAATCCAGGCAATCTTTGTTGTAATACTAGTCATATAGACAGCAGTGCATAGATTTACATTTTATTTACATTTAAAAAGATTTATCCAGAGAAAGGTACAGTCCAGTCCCCCTGGTGACACTCAGGGATAAGTGTCTTGCTCGGGGACATAATTGTAGTAAGTGGGGTTGGATCTGTGACTTTGTGGTCTTCCTAGTTCAAATGTGAATAATATTCGGTAATGAATAATATTCATTACCCTCTAGGCTACTAGCACCCCCATAGCATCCCCACACCTGCAACACCACACAGACCGCCAAATTTGGAGGTTTTCAAGTTTACAGGGTTGCTGGGACATTATAATCCTTGAGTGAGGGAGCAACAAACTAGTGGATACAAAATGCTGGGGCACATGCATTGTCCATCATACAACAAACAGCACCAGCTATGTAGGTTGTGCATTGGGTGTGCGCAGCTCGACTGAAGTATGTGTCCTCTTTAATAGACAAGAACAAAAATAATCCCAGATTCCTGTTTAATACTGTAGCCAAATTAACCTGGAATAAGACAGACAAGGATTCTATCACTCGATATCATCATAGTAGCGACGATTTTAGGATTTCTTTAATACTAATACTAACTTCTTTAATACTAAAATTGTTATGAGTACAGATTGTCATGCTGGTCTGACATGGCGAGGAAGGAGAACTGGAACGATGGCTGGACATGGCGAGGAAGGAAGACGCATATGCACAACATCACGAAACAGGTTTAATACATGGTGAACAAGACAGGGGAAACATCAAGTAACAGCGACCCGATGGCGAACAGACACGAACAGGGCAGCTTTATACAATCATACACAGGTGAAAGCAATAAAGTGAAGTGATTGTCACATGTGATGCACAGCAGCACAGCACACGGTGCACACAGTGAAATTTGTCCTCTGCATTTAACCCATCACCCTGAGTGAGCAGTGGGCAGCCATGACAGGCATCCGGGGAGCAGTGTGTGGGGACGGTGCTTTGCTCAGTGACACCTCAGTGGCACCTTGGCGGATCGGGATTCGAACCGGCAACCTTCTGATTACGGGGCCGCTTCCTTAACCGCTAGGCCACCACTGCATAATAGCACCGGACAAACATGAAACTCCAGTCCAAACTCCAGACCCGGAGTAGCCCCTGCCGGACATGATCCTGACAGCGATAAGACTACAAGCATAACAAACCGCACTGTTGCTATACGAAAAATAATCTTCCAATAGCAGACCACCTAGTAGAAAGCTTCAACCCTCTTAAAGAGCCTGAATAAATTAAACTAAAATCATCATCATTACTTACATAATAGTTTCCTTAAACGAGTAGCACTGATGTTATAACTCCTATCTTTAAAATGTATTAATTTGTTGCTTAGCACCGGCCACATGCTAAGTTTGCTCAAGGAACCAGTGATTAGACCCCTGATTAAAAAACCTGATCTTGATTGCAGTCAGCTTTTGAATTATTGACCTGTTGTTGGGATTAAATGAATAGTCCTCATACGGTTCAGGTCATATTTGGATTGTCTGAAGGACTTTAGAGAGTGGATGCTCACTAACTTACTTCTGTTAAACCCCGACAAGACAGAAGCTCTTGTACTTGATCCTCAACAGCTGGACGTGAGCTGTCTGACTAGATCATAACTCTGGATAAGTGTCCTCATTGGTGTCCTCATTGATGCATGTCTCTCATTCAATTCGCCAGAAAATTCGACCACATCACCCCAGTCTTACAATCACTGCACTGGCTACCCATCAAATTTAGGATTGACTACAATATCCTACTTTTGATCTATAAAGCTCTAATTGGTCCTGCCCCACAGTACCTGAGTGAATCTTAGTTATTTACAAAGCGTCACGCCCCGTTCGAAGGGTGCGGGGTCACTACTGGTACCCAAAGTACAGAAGGTCAGATCCTTCTCATATAGAGCTCTGCAGTTGTGGAACGGCTTCCCGGTCAGTGTTCGGGACTAAATCTAAACTGAAAACACATCTGTTTTCTCTGTCCTTCTGTTAAAGTCCCAGAAACAGTGTCAATTATTAAGTCCACTTTATTGCACAGTCACCCTGTTAAGCACAGACAGTGTTAAATTCGGTGTTAGTTAGGCTGTCCTAGTTAGGGTACCGGGCCACTATTGCAGAAATATACCACTATAACCACATATTTCTGTACAGTTGTACAATGCCACCGTCTGTTTGTTTTCTCCAAGGCACTGAATCAAGCGTGCAGACCATCTGCAGAGTCCAGTGAAGAGACCACCAGATTAATCCTAGTCCCTAACAATGAACTGCTAATAAGACGACATAGCATGACACGAACCAGAGGGTCACCACAGCCACCACCACCGTAACAGCTATAGCTTCAGGGATCTTAAAATGGACCAGTAGCATTATAATGGACACGTAATGTACACCATGACACTGGACTACACTTTGGACTTCTCCACCACTGTCGCTCAAAGCCCATTGAGACATACTGTATGTGATTATGGGATATATAAGAAATAAATGTGGTTGATGTTGCGTGTAAGGGTAAACAGATGGAACAATTTCACCATGATATCATGATATCAATTTATATACAGTAGTTTGACTATATGTACCCAGGAAGTCAATATTTTGGAACAGAAGTAATATGGGTTGCGATAAAGAAAAGATAAAGATGGTGGGGCCTGGCGGTTAAGGAAGCGAAAATCAGAAGGTTGCCGGTTCGATTCCTGAGCCACCAAGGTGCCACTGAGCAAGTCACCGTCCCCACACACGGCTCCCCAAGAGTGATGGGTTAAATGCAGAGGACACATTTCGTTGTGTCGCCGTGTGCTGTGGAGTTGCATGGAATTATTTTTACGGCTTGCAAACTTTCCAGCGCGGCGGAAAATCGGCCTTAATGTCAGCGTGCCTTATCTCTGTCCTCCTTAATAAACGCAGCCCTTTAGTCCGGGCGCCCGCGGCTGCGTCGGTGCTCTTTACGGTCCCCCCGTCTCTCCTCGGGAGCCGCGACCTGCGCGCAGGGGCCGACGGGTAATCCTGCACTCCCCCTGCCGCCTCGGGACTGCGGGCATCAACGTTTTAATCGCGTTAAGCATCAGACAGGATTGGGCTGGGGGGGCCAAAAACTACACTTGGTCCCCTTGGGGAGACAAAGAACAAACGTTTGTGGCAATAAAAGTGTGGAGGGGGACGGGGGCCGATAACGCGACTCAAGTTTCCATGGCTGACTTTTTTTTCTTTTTTTTTTTTATTGGTTGACATTTTATACTCCGATCTTTCATATGATGTCGAGAAACATTGATATCCAATTCGTCGCAAATTGCGCTTGAAAGGCGGGGATAATTCGTTTAGGTAAAATAACCTTTTACTCCCTCTTAGTATACAGACTGGTGTCTGGTTGACACGTCTGAATTGTGATAGTATTCAAAAGCACGAATACACAGCAAGACAGCATTTTATAGCGTTAAAACTTTTGTTCAAAACGTCTGATGTTAATAAGTAACTGGAATGAACGCGCACCGGCTCTGTGGTCCGAGGCGGCGCGCGTTCGGTAATTGAAACGAGGGTCCCCGGATTTGACGTCAGTATAGAGAAATGACCTCTATATAAAAAGAGGAGATGCAGGTGCCGAGAGAGACATAAAAAAAGAGCCACTGTGCTCCCATTTCCATCCGAGGAACGGGAAACCGACCGACTGGAAAATGCCCAACTCCAGCAGCTCCACATCATCTACGAAGAGCGTCCGCAGGGCGGCTTCTGAACTCGAGCGCTCCGATTCCATCACGGTAAGAAAATCACTTTTTAATAATCTATTTTCGTAGATTGTTGCAATGCTGCGAAGAAGTCAGTGGATTCACTTTTGCGCAATTGCGCATGGAATGCGCCATAATTGAATGCTTTACGCACGAAACATACTTACCAAAGACTAATCATCAGTGCATAAAAACTATATATATATGGCCATGACAGCGGCAACCGAACACTGAAGTGCAGCTATGCGCAGGTGTAGGTTAACCTGGGTCGACGTTTTCGTGCGCTTTTTGGAGACGTCCCTGTCCCTGCTTCGTTATAACGTGCCGGGAAACGTCACCGCGACTGCATGTCACCTGCACGTCACGTTGCGCGCTGTCAGTCTCCCAGGTTCGTGGGCAGGCGGCAGAGTTTGATCGAGGACGCGAGGAAGGAGCGGGAGGCGGCGGCCGCGGCGGCCGAGGCGGCGGAGGCGAGCGAACAGATAGTGTTTGAGGAGGACGACGGCCGGGCTCTGCTCAGCCTCTTCTTCAGACTGAGGAGTTCCAAGAGTCCGGCGCTTTCGCGCGCTTTCAAGGTGTTTGAGGTGCGTCCGAGTACTTTTTTAAAATGAGACTGCTATAAAACATGAAAAAAATACTATATACAGTATGAAATATAATATCTGAATCAGGGCATGTACAACGAATATGTATTATATTTTATAATTCATGTCGAATTATAACGTTTTATGATGTACATGAGCAGAATTAATTTTCTGAGGCAAAGGGCTCAATTCCTTCTCTTTTTCTCTGTAGTAAGTAGCAAAAGGATGAACAATGAATAATTAACATTTATTATATGTATGCATTATGTCATGTGTGCAGTGGCACCAGTAGAAAAATGATTCTTTTAATTGTATCTGTGATCGTTGTGACTGACTTCACTGCAAATTTTAGACTTTTGAAGCGAAGCTCCATCACCTGGAGAGTCGACCGAGCAGAAATCCAAAAGATGGTCTGGAGGGTCTGGAGTACTTTGTTCAGTGCGAGTTGCATCTTTCTGATGTCAGTACCCTGGTCAGCTCCATCAAGAGGATCGCAGAGGAGGTCCGAACTACTAAGGAGGTTAAATGTATGTGCCTTTTAAAACATCAAATCTTTTACTCTGTTCTCAAAATCTGTGAACAAGCATTTATTGTCTCTACGGTTTCTGCATTATTATTAATTTTCCTTCTATAAACATCACATTTTCTTGAGGTTCTTGTTGCATTATTATTTGTTTCCTCACATGCAAAACAGAGTTCATTAAAATTACATCCAACTTACACCAAAATTACTGAGCATCAAGGCAAGAACCTTAGCATTCCCAATTATGAAAGTTTTTTTTTTGTTGCCATGGGGGAGCCTTAAATTAACTTATTAATAGTCAGGTTGCTCTCCCTCTGAGCGAGAGGGAGGGGGGCCTAACTGTCAGATGAGTCTGTGTGGGGCGGGGCTGAGGTTGCTGTCTCTTTGAGTGTGCTGCAGTGGAGGAGGGGGGCGAACTGTCAGAGAAAAGTAAAGTGAAGTGATTGTCACTTGTGATACACAGCAGAACAGCACACGTGCACACAGTGAAATTTGTCCTCCATCACCCTGAGTGAACAGTGGGCAGCCATGACAGGCGCCCGGGGAGCAGCGTCTGGGGACGGTGCTTTGCTCAGTGGCACCTTGGCGGATCGAGTTTTGAACTGGCAACCTTCTGATTACGGGGCCGCTTCCTTAACCGCTAGGCCACCACTGCCCCTATCAGAGTGACACATGGCTGCTGAGTTTCAATGAATACTGCATTCGATAAAAACATTGTGCGTGCATCCGCTGTGTCATGACATCTTAGGTGTGAGGGCCCAGCACTTTGCATTTTTTAATTGTTTCCTCATTTTCAGTTCATTGGTTCCCAAGAAAAATTGCAGAGTTGGACAAGTGCCATCACCTTGTCACCAAATTTGATCCCGACCTGGACCAGGATCATCCGGTCAGTATGTTCATGCTTAAATGTATTTTTCTTATTACTCTTAGTAATTATAAATATTCACATTAATATTCATTAATATTAAATACATTTGCTGTATTTTCCTCAGGGATTTACAGACCCTGTCTACAGGCAACGAAGGAAAATGATTGGGGACATTGCGTTCAGATTCAAACAGTAAGAAAGCATCACATGTATGGATGTCTGTTTCAGCATGTCTCTAATGCCAGTTCCTTTAATCTCAGTGGAGAACCAATCCCCAGAGTGGAGTACACGGAAGAGGAAATTGGGACATGGTGAGTTCTGGCGACTTTTACTTGCTATACTGGGCAACATCGATTTTGACAAAGGAATGAGAATAATTTTCTGAATGAAAGTAGTGACATTTTTTGAAACCAAGAAGTAATTTTTTTGAAGACAGAAACAAAAATAATTTTGGCATGCATGCGTCAGAAATTTTACAGGAATAAGAATCAACTTCTCCAATCAAGTTGAAGCCTTTTGGTTTAATGGCAGTTTTCTAACTTTTATCTTCACATGATTTCGTTCATTTCAGATGAAAATGATGCTGCGTTTGTGAGAAATGCTACAATCTTCTCTGCGAATAGTGGTTTTGGAGAAACTTCCAGCATGCTGCGTTCAGACAGAGCCGCTCCTCAAACAAAGTCACTCCATCGTATCATTAAATAATCTTGTTTTTGGCCCAAACCCTTGGGGCTCGCTCTCCAATAACCAGATTACTGACCAATGAACTGTTTGCTTTTTGGCTGATTTGTGACTGGGCTCCATAGCAACATGCCACTTTAATTCAATCGCATCCTGGACATGCTGCCGAGCTCTTCTGAGAATTAGTTAACTCCAAAGAATAAAAAAAAAAAAAAAAAAAAAACGAAACATGGCATCAGTTAAAATGCTGACGAGGGTGGCAGCGTAGGACGTGCTCCGTCTGTTTGTAACAGAATTATTCCGTCGGATGGATTATTTCAGAAGCGTCTGTCATAGTGCGTGTGTGTGTGTGTTGCAGGAGGGAGGTGTACAGCACGCTGAGGGACCTGTACAACACGCACGCCTGCAGCGAGCACCTGGAGGCTTTCCGGCTGCTGGAAAGACACTGCGGCTACAGCCCCGACAACATCCCTCAGCTGGAGGACGTGTCCCGCTTCCTCAAAGGTGCCTATACTGGGTTGAACTGTACTTTCAGACATACATGTACTACATTTACATTTTACAGCATTTATCAGACACCCTTATCCAGAGCGACTTACAATCAGTAGTGACAGGGACAGTCCCCCCCCTGGAGCAACTCAGGATTAAGTGTCTTGCTCAGGGACACAATGGTAGTAAGTGGGATTCGAACCTTGGTCGTCTGGTTCATAGGTGAGTGCGTTACCCACTAGGCTACTACCAGCCTACACCTACATATGCTCAAAATGTGGTATATAGGTATTGAACTCCTTAAAATGCCTAGACAGTTGCAGTATCTGAGTTCTCGCAAGGTAAAGCCTGGTCACGTTCAATCGTTTTACAAAATCCAATCCATCTGCCCATTATTTATCACTTCGTGAGTCTAAAAGGTAATACACACCGGCGACTCTCTTTCTCACTCTCTCTTTCGTTCTCTGTACGCCTGTCTATAGAGCAGACTGGATTCCAGCTAAGGCCGGTTGCTGGTCTCCTGTCAGCGAGAGACTTCCTGGCCAGCTTGGCTTTCCGTGTGTTCCAGTGCACCCAGTACATTCGCCATGCGTCTTCCCCCATGCACTCCCCAGAACCGTGAGTTACTTAACAGATGACTGTCACGCAAAGATAGAAAGGACTTCAGTACAACTCATTTTGAAAGTGTAGTGACAAGAGCGCACACCTGTCATTTCTTTACCTGTCCCAGTGACTGTGTTCATGAACTCCTGGGTCACGTTCCCATGCTGGCAGATCGCACGTTTGCTCAATTCTCCCAGGTAAATGGATGATTAACAAAAATATAATGTGGTAATGTTCAGTTTGAAAATTATTAAAAAATACTTAATTTTTTTAGGCTATTGGCCTCGCATCTCTTGGAGCGTCTGAGGAGGACATTGAGAAACTCTCAACCGTATGTATATATATATATATATTTATTTATCAAAATATTTTCTTTGTTCACATTTTGACAATAGAAATAATGATGGAAACTGGATTATGCCATGTGCCCTGCAGATGTACTGGTTTACTGTGGAGTTTGGCCTGTGCAAACAAGGGGGCGCAGTGAAGGCCTATGGGGCCGGCCTGCTGTCTTCATACGGGGAGCTGGTGGTGAGTGTTGCACCAGTGCACGATGGCTGCCAGGTGACTTCAGCTGTTCCATACCGTCTCGGCCAGTTCAATTGTGTTCACAATGCAATGGCACAAAAAATATCACAAAGGAACAGAAATATGAAACATGGAATGACATGGAAATGACTCTGTTCTTGATTCCCATGATTCCCTGTTCTTCAGCACTCATTATCTGACGAGCCAGAGAGGAGGGAGTTCGACCCTGAGATTGCTGCAGTGCAACCGTACCAAGACCAGAACTACCAGTCAGTCTATTTTGTGTCTGAGAGTTTCGCAGATGCTAAAGAGAAGCTCAGGTAAAAGTGTCCTGCTCAGATATATATGATTCATCAGTATCTTTTATACATGCCACACACGTAAAAGCTTTGTTTTATTGTGTTGTCCATTTTCAGTGTTCACATTTAGTACATTTACAATACCCATCACAAATAAATAGTAGACTGTAGAAGGAAATGCCAAAATCGTCTAAATATGCTCTTATATTTGAAACCATTGCAAATTGAATATACAGACATGTTCATATGAGGTATACAACATTTTATAAAAGCTTCTGTTTTATCAGGACATATGTGTCAGGCATCAAGAGACCCTTTTCGGTGCGATTTGACCCCTACACATGCAGCATAGAGGTTCTGGACAACCCCTTGAAGATTCAAGGTGGCCTGGAGTCTGTGAAGGATGACCTGAAGATCCTCACTGATGCTCTTAATGTGCTGGCCTGATGTTTTAACATGTTTGAATGTTTGAGTTTGAACAGCAGCTGGGCTTTACTAAAAAAATGTGTGACATTATTGCTATCCTGTGCTTCTTTGTAGACATTACATGCTGCTATAAGTCGTTGTTTTTTGAAAATGCTGTAGAAAAATGCACACCTCACATGGGAACGAAATCCAAAGAGCATTTAATGGATCACCTTGTGACTACTGAGTCAACTATGTTTCATGTAATCAAGCTGCTGCTTAAACCAAAACGTGAAGTGATTGTCATTGTGAAACACTGCAGCACAGCACAGGGTGACACAACAAAATGTGTCCCCTGCTTTTAACCATCACCCTTGGTGAGCAGTGGGCAGTGCTTTGCTCAGTGGCACCTCAGTGGTACCTTGGGCATTTGGGATTTGAGCTGGCAACCTTGTGATTACAGATCTGTTTCCTTACCCGCTGGGCCACCACTGTGTATGATGGAAACCAAATTAAATATATTTGTTAAGAAATTAAATATGCTATTGTTATATGTAAATTATGCTACTATAATAAATTGACATTTTATGTGCAAATTGTGATGAAAACTGCAAGATAACATTTTGGTGCTCTGCACATTATGAGCATACTGGCAGAATAATATACATGTATATACAGTAAAGAAAATTTACAAAGCTCCTTTAAATGTATAATTACATTGTAAAAAATGTGCCTGGTTTTTAACTGGAAAGATTATTCCATAAATAATAAAAGCCATGTTGTCTATGCCAAAATGTGTGTGTGTGTGTGTGTGTAACAGAGAGGCAGAAGGCAAAAGATGGTATTTGTCCATGTGGGATGTACAATACAGGCCAAACATTTGAACACACCTTCTCATTCAATGTGTTTTCTTTATTTTCGTGACCATTTACGTTGGTAGATTCTCACTGAAGGCATCAAAACTATGAATGAACACATGTGGAGTTAAGTACTTAACAAAAAGTGGAGACCTGGCCTCCACAGTCAGCGGACCTGAACCCAGTCAAGATGGTTTGGGGTGAGCTGGACCAACAAGTGCTAAACACCTCTGGGAACTCCTTCAAGACTGTTGGAAAACCATTTCAGGTGACGACCTCTTGAAGCTCATCGAGAGAATGCCAAGAGTGTACAAGGCAGTAATCAGAGCAAAGGGTGGATATTTTGAAGAAACGAGAATATAAAACATGTTTTCAGTTATTTCATCTTTTTTTTATCTACCAATATAAATGGCCATGAAAAAGAAAACACATTGAATGAGAAGGTGTGTCCAAACTTTTGGCCTGTACTGTATATCAGTTAAACACGGGATTTATTCCTCCAGCATCCAGCAAAGTTTGCTCCGTTCATCTTTGTTACGTGCACTGTCATGGGCACGTATTGGTTGCTTTGTTTCGGCTTGTTCTCCCCAGGCTCGTCCCCCAGGCTGATTACAACTGGCAACTTTCATCACTATTTTTGTACACTTTGGCTCCTCTTGATTACTCACAACACTCATATCTTCACCACCCCTTTTCCACCCTGACCCTTGACCAGAGGGTGGTTTGAAATATGTTCTAGAACATAAGACATGTAAGTAAACACAACAAAAAGTGCCAATAAGAGCCTTTTACTCTTATTGAGCATTTATTAACCATAAAATACCAGCTTGAATTGACTTTAGTCAACACAGGACCCTGGCCTGCTTATGTTATGGGACGGTGCTTTGCTCACCTCGGAGGATCAGGATTCGAACCAGCAACATTCTGGTTATGGGCCGCTTCCTTAACCGCTAGGCCACCACTGACCAACCCCTTTTTATTTTTTTTAAATACCATTAATCCACAAACATACTCTTCTTATTTTAGTAGATCACAATGCTTGCCATCTAATGTCACTTGTAGAAAATATTTACCTTCTGATTTGGACATGATCATGCATCGTTTGTTTGGTTTGTAGGGCAATGCTGACCTCTGCTGGAAACAACAACCAATATATGACTAGCATCACCCAGGGATGACAATTGTTGTGGTGTTGTAGTGGCCTAGTGGTTAAGAAGGTTGCCGGTTCGAATCTCGGTCCGCCATGGTGCCACTGAGGTACCACAAAGCACCGTCCCCACACATTGCTCCCTGGGCACCTGTCATGGCTGCCCACTGCTCACTAAGGTTGATGGTTAAAAGCAGAGGACACATTTTATTGTGTCACCCTGTGCTGTGCTGCAGTGTTTCACAATCACTTCACTTTTCATATAACTTTCTCACAGTTGGATCATAACTGCATTATGCTTTATTATATTGCCTTAATTTGAAGAATACATTTATTATTCCAATGGCAGCGTGTTTTTATCTCTTCACTATCAACATTTCCAATTTCTACGGTTTTAATCCCAGAACGCAGTGGATATTGATGCAGACTGTGGCAGCGAGGATTCCCGTGAGGAAATCTACCAGCAGATGGCGCTAACGCTCCGACAGTCACACCCATTCAACAATGCATCAGCACTGTGCTGGAATTGACTAAATTCACTGCTCCTGAGGTTGCATGTCTACACTGGGGTATACTGCTATTAAACCCATTATTATTATTATTACATAGTATCAGTCATTACCCAGTTTTTGTAATAGAATGTACTGTGCTCATATTTATTGACTCAAATTTTCTAGAGTTCTTTCTTATTTTCTTTTCTAGAAAGCGTGCAGTTTTGTATTGATACCTATTGCTACATTTGTAACAAATTATAATATGATGAAGATGGCAGTGTCTATAGCTTGTTATGGTATATTAAAGTATGGATGGAGTAAAACAATTAAAAACCAGGCCACCATCCTCAGTGCATCTTCTCTTCTGCAGCCACATTTGTGTCTTTGGATAACTGTTATAAATGTCATAATTCTGTTCCTGCATGCATTGCACTTTGCACATTGCACTTCATATGGAAATTGCTTGGCCTATCTATTTTCTCTAAATAATATGTCCATTGTCTGCATTTGATCTGTGAATTTCTTGTTGTTGTTAAAGGACTTGGCCAATAAATCTTGTTACAATAAATTAAAAATGGTTAATTAAAAAATTATTTATTAAATTACCAGGTACATTTAATTACATCACTAATCTCCCACACAGTCCCAGCACAGAATTGTACAAACATTGAAATATGAACTACAAGAAAAGAGGTGCAGTATTAATTAAAACGTTTGTATTGATTTGACTCTGATTTAAACACTGGTGCAGCGGGATGGGTGTCTAGCTGGCACTGTGGGTGCTGTAGGAGAAGCGGCTGAACAGCAGAGGCAGGTGGAGCTTCTGGTCAGGGTTCACAACAGTGAAAACCACCTAACGGGAGCAAGAAGAAGAAGAAGATTTAACCAGATAAATGTTGGGGCCAAGAAATTTTCTAGGTCACATGCAAAAGCTTAAATCTTATTTTAGACTAAGTCAAATTATAGGAACATAGAAGTGATGTAACTGTACCAGGAACTTCATAATTATTAAAAATAATTCTGTAATAACAGGTCCATGATAGAATTTTAAACACAGAATCATGGTTATGGTTACAGCAAATGGATTTCAACAGATTTTTTAAAAAGGTTATTACTGTTGGTTTCCCACAAGAAAAGATGGTAGAAAGTACCATGTAGAATAGAATATAATGTATTCTATTATGTAACCGGTATAGTAATATTATATTATGAAATATTACGTTATGTCATGCTCAGCCGATTCCTTCCAGTGGCTAATCTAATTCATTTTAGACCTAACTATTCCTAATTTAATGCATTGTACATGCCGAGCACACAATAGTTCTCTATGTTGAAGACTGCATAGCCATCTTCAGTAAGAGTCCAAACTGTCGGGGGTACAGTAGAAAAGGAACTGAAAACTGTGCATTAATTAAATCCAATAAAAATGACCCATCTGGCATTGCGCTGTAAAATGGGAGATTCCGGGTCCATGACTTTTCATGTGTTAATGAAGACCCCCTACTTTGTCTCTGGAATGTGGCCTCCCCCTCACAAACAGGAGCTAGCACCCACAGGACAAAAGCAAAAGGGCAGCAAATGGCCCGAGGTGCGAAAACAGGAGAGTGTTGTGGGGGGTGGATAATAACCCCTGTATTCTTATTTCGGGGGGGGTTGGTTTGGGGGCTTAGGGGGGGGGTCTCTCTGGACAAAGCTAAACATAAAAGGACAATCTGATTGGT
Organism: Denticeps clupeoides; assembly: GCF_900700375.1. NCBI lineage: Eukaryota > Metazoa > Chordata > Actinopteri > Clupeiformes > Denticipitidae > Denticeps > Denticeps clupeoides. Next base: position 7,692,389 of record NC_041723.1, on the reverse strand, counting down.
CTGTAGCAACCTTTTTGGTAGTCAAATGTCCAGTATAAAGGTGGTGTTCAGACCTCCTTCAGGGGGGGGCTAGTTTTTCTACCCTAGCTTCTGGATTCTTCTTTCCTACTCCCCCCCCTGCTTCTCCAGGTCCAGGGTTTGCTCTCTGGACTTTGCCACTTTTTTCTAATTTCGGCTCTTCTGCGACATTGGTATCAATTTACATGCAATATTTCCATGTAACTGCAATAGTAATAAACGTTCTACTGGGCCATACATCTGTATGTCCACGTAACATCAGATGAGTTCGAATACATTGCTAATAATTAATGGAGTCAGATCAGCAAGGTCAACGTAATCTCTGAAATCTAACTTTTGAGTTGACTGGCAGGTTTTTTTTACACCGCTTTGCTGGAGGGTTTAAAAGGGAGTTTTCACATGTTCGTAGTTACTGTAGGTATCCAATGATCGCAGGGTCTGCCAAAAAGTTCTGTACCATCCAACCTGCCGCAAATGGCATGAGACTATTAATCATTTACTGAACTTGAAACCGGGAGGAATATTTAAGCTTCTGTGTGTGTGTATGTGTGACTCCGATTTAAAATTCCATTTCCTTTTACCAGGTGGTGTTCTGTGACCCCTCACCTCAACATAAGGATGGAGGCAGCACTGACCCAGGCTCTCCCAGTACTGGCCAGTCTCAAAGCGAATCTTGTACATCCCAGGGGTGAAGGCCTCTTTGGTGACGAGTCCTGGACATCGACCATCTACATCTGTCGTTCTAGAAGCATCCGGGCATGATGGAAAGTATCACATCTCAATTATTTGAGCAGTCGCGGCGCCCATAACAGTGGTAATATCGGCCCACAGTCGAGTGCTCAGCCACCGACGTTAGCACGAGCGATGATAATGACTCTGATAATATTCGAAATAATTACAGAAATAATAAAACTGTCGAGAAGCGGCTGAAGTGGTTAGTGTTGCAGTCACGTCCCTCGTCTCACATTACACTAATCAGGGCCCGTCTCTTCAAGTGGCTCTGCTGTTAACGCTGACAGAGCTAATAGTCCTGATCCTGTAGCGGCAACAGCGGAAAGCAGCTTACCCCACACTGACGAGGCTCCAGAGGATCATCTGGGGATCCAGGCGATGGAGGCTGACGGCCATGCGGGCGGCTGGGACCCCGTCACCTGTGTTGAGGACGTGGGTGGTGAGTGGACTGCAGTCCTCAGCTGTCTGCATGGCTCTGGACAAGGCAAAACAACAAAAAGGTGCTATTCCACACCCGTACAGATATGTCAATCAAACGAACAGAATAAGGCCCGATTTCAGGAGCCATTTAAAGCAAACGGTTATCTGTATTACCGAATGAAGACACGTAGCAGTGAATGTTGCTTACGAAGGACCCTTTTCAGCACTTTCTTTTTCTTCTGGGTCTGGTTGGTAAAGGTGAAGTGGCTTTTGTAGTGAAGGCCAGTCAGGGACAGACCTTACCCTTTCATCGGGAGTGATTGTGTCTTGTGTTAATCAATGAGCCGTCGAGTGTCAGGGTCTAGCTGTTTGAAGAGGAGCATGCTCCGCCCACTTATCTGTAACAGCCCCTCACCAAGTTGTGCCTTCGGTAATAACTCTGCTTTGTCCCCCTACCACGACATCCATGAACACAGGAGCGTGAAATTAACTACATTTCAATACATGAAAACTTTCAGCCTTCTTTTGTGGTATAATGTACATTCTTACATTATAGCAAAAAAAAGAATCACTTTTTTAATCAGTTAGTCATTTGCGTAATAAGACTTTAGTAGCTTTCACCCACAGGAGACTAAGGGGTGAGATGGTTCTGATATGATGCGGTCTGCCAAACCGGTTCTCATTTAGGAATGTGTGGCCATGGTTGGAAATTAGTTTACTTTAGTTTGGACTTGGGGAAAAAATTCTCCTCAGCATGTGGTTAGACGATGGGGGAAGTGCAAGCTTGAATTGTTAAGAATGGAGTTCACTCCGTTCAATTTGAACTGGATAAGATTTGACCTTCTTTAAGCTATGAGATCAATAAGCAAGGTTGATAACCTTGCATGGCCTAACTTTTTCTTGTTTAACTAAAAACGTGTTGAATTATAGTGTTGATAAGCAATTATTTACCGTTTTTTAGTCAAGATGTGTTTTGTCCCAGTTCTGTGTGTGTGTGTGTGTGTGTGTGTGTGTGTTAATAATAACCTGCATGCCTCCTCTCATTGGATACTTTATTATGTTCTTTGTTAACTAATTTTTACAATTGTTGCTTATGAAGTCCTTCGGTATGCTATATATTTTCTGTGTGTGTGTAATTTCAATTCACTTGATCAAAATATATTTTGCTCAAAAATATATTTGTGTGTGTGTTTTCATGTTTTGCACCAAATTGTATTTTTTTTTTTGTTTTTGTATGTACTGCTGTTTAGTAATTTTACGATTTTACTTAAAATTTTATTCATCCTACTTATGTTTAAAACAGAGGAGGCTCTAAATTTAATTGGGGATAATAATGCTGCTTTGTTGGACATTAAACCTGAAGTAATATAAAATAACATGAAAAGCAGTTAGATTGAGAACAGAAAAAAAGAATCCTTATAAATAATAAGCAAATATGATTTACTGTAATTTCACTTGTTTAATATTAATTTGCTATTTAATAAACACATTCATGGCCTTATATTTTATTGTGAGGGGGAAATATCATCCCACTTACTTTTATCACTGAGTCAGTGATTTAATCGGCTTTAAAAGTAGCATCCAGTCACATTCATAATGGAAATTTTTCTGTAAACCGTTAACGTGTCATCTTGATAAGGGGCGCAAGCATGTTTCCCACCGTGCCACAAAGACTGCACCTCAATGCAAGTATGAAAGTACTTTTATTAGTCTTCTACAACTGTTTACATTCAGTCCAATATCAATACAAACAGACAAAGTTGGATAATCCAGTGTGAAATGGCTCTATTTGAACACCACGCAGGTCAGAGATGAGGGGTTTTTCAATAGTTTTACAATTTTACACAATATTACAGATTTTAAGCCCAGGACCCTCTGCTGCACTTCTAGGAAGAACAGGCGAGCGTGATGGAACTCCACCCACATTGGGGGGGGGAAACGAAATGCAAACAAAACCTGACCCGTCTTGCTGCAATATCTTCATTTGAAGTCAAATCATTTATCCAGAAAACAAGTACAGTCGTTCTGCTTCCCAAGGGCATTCAGAATTTTGAAAAAGTAAATAAGTACATACGAATAAACAAGACACATCTCATAACATCCAATTCCATCAGGTTCATGCAGGTCTTCTCCAGGGATTAGAAGAAAAGTGATGGATCTAACGCGGTCTGTTCTTGTGCCCGAGTGTTCTGTGTTCTGTTCAGTGAATTATGCAAATAAAAACAGGAAGGAAAACACTGCTGTCCAGGGAGATTTTTCATCACAGGAGTATTTGGGCCATCCAGGAATAAAATGAATGTTTCCATGGTACCTTCTGACCTAAGACATAACTGAACTAACACCACCCCTCCTCCCCACTTTTTTCCCATGCCCGCCAGCAGCTCCTCCCTTGGCACTGTTTCTGGGCTCTCGTACCTCCATCTGGTGGGGGAGAGACACAGACACACCATGATGAGAGAGCGTAGCACTCTGCTAATGGCACCAGTACATGAACAGAAATCCAATTACAATCACACAACATGCTGATTTATTGACTAATGATTTAACATACAGTAAAATGCCTGACATGATCAGGATAAAAAACATTATATTTTATTACATTTATTTTATTTGTATTCATGCTAGGGCTGTCAAAATTAACACTTTAATTGCTGCAATTAATTTACAAATAAACCATGTTGTAAAATAAATTAACTTATTTTAAAAAAAAAAACATGTTGAATTATAGTGATGATAAGCAATTATTTACAGTTTTCTGGTCAAGACTGTACCAGTTCTCAAGTGAGTGCGTGTGCATGATTAAAAAAAATACATGAATAAAAAAAATGATAATAATAGCTGTTTTATGTGTATTTTGATTGACTAAACTAGATATTTCTGAATATTCATATTTTTTATTAAATGTTATTTTTAGGGTGGTAGTAGCCTAGTGGGTAACACACTCGCCTATGAACCAGAAGACCCAGGTTCAAATCCCACCTACTACCATTGTGTCCCTGAGCAAGACATTTAACCGTAAATTGCTCCAGGGAGACTGTCCCTGTAACTACTGATTGTAAGTCGCTCTGGATAAGGGCGTCTGATAAATGCTGTAAATGTAAAGGTACATTTTTTATATTTTACATTTATTTAATATTTTTGAATTGAATTTATTTGTACTTTTCTTAACAATTGGTTAAATTCAAAATGACATTTTATGAGCATATTACAGCTAAAGTCCCCAGTATCAACTCCAGCACATTTTAAAATGAAGCAAAGAGGCCTGTCTATGTCGGTGTCATATCCATTATGCTCCAGTGATTACCTGTCCTTGTCGCCTCACATATATTCACAGTCCGAGTGGTTAGCCGTCTGTAAAACAAGAAGAAAAGTGGTCGGACTATGGCAGGGGGCCCTGTACAAAGACAAAAAGCTATCATCTAAAAATCCATCAGGACTGTGCACACATTTGTGCCTTTCTGTAGGTCTGTCTACCCAACCCGACATGGGTTTCAATACACCTCATGCTCAGATTTTTTTTCTTATTTACATATTTCCAATCTGCTAATGTGATGAGTTGCTGCGAAACAGTAATTAATGTAGCTGCCAGGGTTACCGTGAACAAAAAGGTTAGCAAGGAATACTCTCTTGGATTAGCAGTCAGGAATTCTTACCAGAAAACTGTGCGGGAAGGCTATTGGTAGAAAACAACCCTGCATTATCACTCCAGCCGACAGAAGCCCACTGCCTCGCTCTCCTAACAGCCAGAATAATGGCGTGGATGCTCTCACAGTGGGACAAACAGGAAGGGGAGGGAAACCAGAAAAAAAAAAGAAAGAGGCACAGAGGGACAGCTTTCTTTGCTCTGCTCGCGGATTTCACTCGAGGTCATGCCACAAGAGTGGCTGCCAAGCTCTTATTCCCATCTCTTATTTTCTTTTCTGTCACCGGCTGTCCAGCTGTTTGAACAACCAGTAGCACTTTCACAAAAATGTCTCACTCTGGTTTATCCTATATTTGGTTTTCTGTGTGGATTTGTGGATTAGGTGGTTGGATTAGGAGTGGGTGATGTGTCATGTAATGACGAGCAAGATGACTTTAATAGCAATTATGAAGCAGTGACAGGTATATGAATGTCTTCATGGGTGTGGGGTAAAAATAGAACAAATAAAGTTAATTATGCAAGAAAATTTGTCCCTTCCTTTTTAATTAGTCTGATCCATCCATTATGGAAGCTGAAGACTATTCCTGCAACCCTAGGGGACTTCAGTGTGACTTTGCACTGAAAATGGACAGGGGAGAAGATCTGGAAGCTCCACACAGGACTGCAGAGTTTAGAAATAAAAAATGTCTCTCCTTATTGTTATGCAGCAGCGCTAACCGCCATGCCACCCCACCTTGACATAAACAAAGTGGTCCAGTTTTATCAGGAGAGAGAGGTGCATTGATGGTGGGCACACGCTCTCTGAATGCGTGACCACGGGCCGGAGTTGAGGAGTGTGGGCGTGCTGCCGGCAGGAGGAAGAGTGTTTGATGAGTATCTGGGGGCCGAGTAGGGGAGCCACCGGGGCTCTTTATCCTCGTGACAGCTCAGTACCTGGGGACTGCTGTCCTCGCTGGCCTCCCCCGACTCTGGACTCTCTCTGACTCTGGCTCTCTGGCCGCGGGGGGAGGGGGATCGGGGGGAGCCGGCAGCGCTGCCACGGTACGGGGAGCACAGCGCACCACTGCTCTCTGAAACACACACAAATACAGCAAACACACAGTGATGCGTGCTCGCATACATGTAGAGATGGTAAATAAACACACCGACCTTCCTGACTGAGCACACACACACACACACACACACACACATATAAACAAGAATGATAAATATGTACAGAGCGGTGGACTGATTCCATTATATATACAAACACACACCTTTTTTTTGCATCTCTCACTCACACCCTAATTATCTAAATGGGGTGGTAGTAGCCTAGGGGGTAAAACACTTGCCTATGAACCAGAAGACCCAGGTTCAAATCCCACTTACTACCATTGTGTCCCTGAGCAAGACACTTAACCCTAAATTGCTCCAGGGGGGACTGTCCCTGAAACTACTGACTGTAAGTCACTCTGGATAAATGCTGTAAATGTAAATAATAATGGCATATTGATCAAATCATAGTGTCATAGAAGGAGGCACCACTAGATGAAGCTGCACCACTGTGAAAATATATATAAGAGCACTGTAGATTAGTATAATGGACTTTTAAATAGATTTTCAGAAATTTTATAAATACATTTTTACAACATTTTCTTGACACAAATACAGACATATGCCCTGACCTTGATGATCACACCCACTTTGGCTAATTTGGAGTATTTTGGTAAAAAAAAAAACAGCCCTTTGTAATATTATATATAACTCGGCTTGATTTCCTAATTATTTCTATTTCTTACAGCACACGCTGAACACAAACACACAGACAAAGAAAGACCCAAAAACACACTGACCAAGATGCATGCAGTGGAAATTCATAAAGAAAACAAAAGCGGCCACATAATCACAGTTCATTACACAGATTTCATCCACCAGGCTCCATTGTGTTGCAGTGTGCAGAGTCGCAAGCTGAACAACAAAGCCTGTCAGCTCCCCGCGCTCCGCTTCTGATGGGCGCAGATAAGTCGGTGATAGATAGAGGGTCACACAATAATATGGGAAGCAATGAGAAATAAATACTCAGCAAGAACATAATCGATATCTGAGAGAGGGGGGGTGAAAAAGAAAAAACTATGGCTACACTCCACTGATAAAAACCCCGCTCCACTATTGGCTTTTTACTTTGATCTTATCATGTGGAAAAAAGAGAAAAAAGTGTAATGAAAAATGACTCATTTGATTAGTTCTCAGGGAGATATGAAATATAATATTAGAAAAAAACAGAAGAGGTAAGAGGTAAAACTGAGGTGTAATTAAAAGGGAATTTTCTGTGCCTCCAGGACGTATTTACAGATGGGTCAGATGAAGAGTGAGCTGGCCAAGCCTGATAGCAGGCCACCCCCAGTCAGACTAGAGGGACTGATTAAGTCCTGGGGACTACAGTCATGGTGTAAAATTCTCCTGCACAGTGCAATGCAGGTAAAAGATTGTCTCACTCTCACACACACACGGCCGCGCAATGTGCTTTACCTGAGGGATCTCGCCTCTGTCTGTCCATGTGGTCCAGACTGTCTAGCAGCTCGTCAATCTGCAGCTTAATCACAGTCAGCTCCCGCTTTATGCTCTGAAGGTCTTCCATCCGCACTGGAGGAGACAGAATCGTCACAATGCAAAAGAGTTTTTTTTTTTGCTCAGATGCAGCTTTATTTCCAAATATCTGTGGGCCTTTGCCGAAAACGTTGAAGTTGATGAATCGAATTTCAGAGAAACAGAGTGAGATGCAGTGAGTTCTCCATCAGAAAGGGGATTATCAGGAACAGATAGCTCTGTTCACGGACAGAAAGTATGAGTTGATAGGAAAATGGAAAGCGTGCGCAGACAGGAAGAAGACAAGCCTTATTTTGTATATAAATACATAAACACACACACACACACACACACACACACACATCTATAAAAGGCAAAAGATGAAGAAGGTGAGAGAATGCGAGGGAGGCGCAGATGTTCAAAACGTAACCAAGTGTCAGCGCAGAGGTAACCACAGTTTTCATTTCTATGGCGCGGCCGGTCCGCGGCCACGCCAATGACACAGGGTCCATTCACCAACATGCTGTCGCATCCCCCACAACCTCCGTAATGGCAGCTAGTGCACTGAGCGCGACCCCACTTACTGAGTCTCATTACGGCCCGCAGACACTCGGCTAATCCCAGCAGATTCCCACAAGCCATTTCAGACCAACTCCCACCATTAAAAAGCTGTTTTGACCTCCGAGCTACAAAGGCAAACTAATTTCACTGTGATGCGGTGGCACTAAAAACTATTAAGGCTTGTAATAAAGAATATAAACACTTCTTATTGGTTATGCACTATTAATTTGGTATAATTGCATGCCCTGATAGGCTGGGGTTGATTACGAAGCGGGAGTGCTCGCAGTGGAATGGATTTTAATGAAGGAACCATCTGGAGCGTCTCTTATATACACACACAGTAGCCCAGGGCTGCGGCTTCGCCCACAAAAACACATCTATTACTGTTGCCGCGTGCGCACAAGCTCACAGACAATGGCGTTAACTCCAAAAAAAAAAAAAAGCTATGCATTCCTGTCATTTTTAGGAGAGAGTTGTTGTCAGACACACACGCTCAGGCGGACTGACGTGAATAATGTGTATTCCCACTAAAGTAGTTACAGGGGGAACACGAGCTGATTTCACACATGCACTGAAGACCCTCGGCCCCTCAACCAGCCCCGCAATTCTGTCTCTCTGACTTGATCCGGTTCCACTGGCTGTCAGACACAGAGCTGTTCTGAGAACAGCGGAGGTGGCGCAACGCACTCACATTTTGCAGAGCTGGGCGGTGCGGCACTGACCCTGACCCTGGACCTGTACCGGTGCTGTAGCCGGTCTCTCTTGCGGTGCAGGGCGGAGGAAGAGGACGAAGAGGAGGAAGAGGACCGGGGGCGTTTTGGAGGGGTGACATCTCGTGGGATGGTTGCCATGGAGGAAGGGACACGCTGGTAGTCGAAGACCCTGCGAGGCGGGGAAACAAACACACACACACATAGTGGCACCACTGAACGTCTGACTAATTTAAGTCACCGTCAACTCTGACACCGTTCAGAAATCCCTCCCGCCCCACCGATTAAAGCAGAGACCTGACCTGACAGACTACAGCTACTTAAGCATAAATTAGCCGTGGAATAAATCCATACAAAATGACGGCTCTTACAGAAGGCCCTTGATTGCCTGCCATGCTAGGAGACGTGCCCTTTCATTTTAAAACCACAAAGGACACTAACGTGTTTATCCCCCATCTTTAAATCTGCTGGGTGCTGACCATGCAGTTTCGGTGACCGGTGTCACCTTCAGTGTCCTACTGCACTCTGTGGGCAGCGAGCCCCTGTCAGGCCATACGGATCCAGAGTGCAGATTATACAGAAGCTGCCCCGATGGCTTCTGATCAGAGGCTGGAGACAGGCTGGGTCGCAACCTTCCGTCGTTCATCAGTTCATTTGTACTTCAGCACACTATGCACTGTATTAAAAATATATTCAGTTTTCAGTTTTCAACTAACTTGTTTCAGGTGGTTACGCCATTCGCTAGACCTGCCACCAGCTACGAATGAGATCCCAGCCTGGGAGCTGTCCGTTCCCCAACTACCATTCAATCTTTCATTGGTAATAAACACGCTCGGAACCACACAATTGGTGCAGAATGATAGAACATTAGAACAGTTTACAATACGGGTGTATATTGGCAAGCATGTCAAGATATGATATGTATCGCGATACATGGGTCACAATATGATTATATCACGATATATTGTGATTGTGTACAAGACGCTGCGATCGGTCTGTCATGTTTTGCAATTTCACTCTGCCTGAAATGCCATTATGTAATTCTATTACACAATATGCAATTTTCATTAATCTTTTGCTCAATTAAATTTGCCAATTTCTGTCCATTTCCTAAATGTTTGTCATAATATAATGAATTGATGTATTGTGTTTGATTCACTTAATGAATACAATTTAATTTTGATGAGTTAAACAGCAATGTTTAGTTGCAGTAAGAGGCACATTAAGCAATAATCAAGTTATCAAGTCAGG